>NW_027184356.1:0-135303 GCF_000393655.2 Nicotiana sylvestris | reverse complement strand
TTCACCCTTATTTCAGACCTTCAAAACCAAATTAAACCCCTGCAACTCCTCCCCAAAAATCCCACACAAACTCTAATCGATTTTCTCTCTCTTTCAAGTTCTAATTGAAGATAAAACCTACAGTTTGAAGAACCAAGGGAAGGGCTGAGTTATCCAACAAGTAAGGTAAGTTACTGAACTCTATCATACATTTTTTTCTGCTGTGAATTCATGGTAATTCGTTCTATACATGTAAGAACTCACGGGACGGTGATCGGAAGCTGTGAGTTCGAGTTATTCACTTGTAGCGGACTGTTTTGTGGACTGTTTTGTGTTGCTGTTGGGCTGCTTGGTTTACTACTATTTTGTAGAGTTTTGGAGGTGGAAGGGGGTGGAGAAACACCATATATATGTAGGGTTTTGGGCTGATAGTTCTTCATAACATTTTCGGGTCGTTTGACACGACTACGGTGGTCGTCGTATGTATGAAGTGATACGGTTGTGCGTGGACTGTTTTGGGAGGTTCAATATGATTATTATTGATATTGTTTGGGCTGTTTGGTGATTGTTTGAATTGTGTGAAGTCATATATATATAGGGAAGGTGCTGTCCGTCTCATCGTAAAATAGGCTGTGGTCGATACATAATAGTTATGACGCTTAAATGATAACGATAGTATCTTCTCTTATTGTAGACTAAGGAGTTGTGACAATTGCATAACTTGAGATTGGGGCAGTATATAAAAGGTATGTGAGGCTATCCCTTTCCTTCTTTTGCACGACTCCGATTGTACATAATGTAATGAACGAGCTTCCAAAGATACTCTACTCTTAGAAGCTAGCAGTACTTACATTGTTTTCCCTCTTATGGAACGATTGATGTTAATGTTGCCTCTCTTATTCTTATGTTATCAATGTTGTTGGTACTTCCTGATTCTTATAAGATTCATAGTGAAGAGTTAGTCCTAATAACGGGTACAGAGGATACCGACCTTACGTCACTCTGAAAGGTTTAGAATGTGATTCCATGAGTCGAGCATGCATTATATATATGTATCTATTTTACTCTATCGAGCCACGCTATAGTTGGCCGGGTACGCACCTATTGTGTAACCACTGATTAGTTGGGTTTTACCGAGCTCCACATGGCCGAGTACGATACTACCGAGCCTTATGATGGCCGGGTACATTTTTTTACCGAGCCTATTACGGCTGGGTACGATATGATGATATGCCCACAGAGGCGTATGATTTAAAAATGTTTATGTATTTATATATATATGTATCATGGATTTCATGTCAGTAGCCCTCAGAGGTACTCAGATGTTACAGGTTGTATATTCTCTATCCCTGCTTACATTACTGTTCGTATTTATGGTTCCCTGCCTTACAAACTCAATACTTTATTCGTACTGACGTCCTTTTGTTTCTGAACGCTGCATGTCGTGTTGCAGGCCCTGATAGACAGGCAGGTGAAGCTCCCCTACCATAGTAGTCTGTCCAGTTCAGCAGTGATTGACGAGATCCCGTCTTCGGACTTGCCGTGGTCTTGGTATGCATTTTTGTTATAGACATTATGGGTATGTCAGGGCCCTGTTCCGGCTATGTTGCAGCACTTATGTTCATTTAGAGGCTCATAGACAGGTGTCAACTCATGTATAGTTTGGTATGCCTTGTCGGTTGGTTTTTGTTGTATAGTCTTTCATGGTAGCGTGGTAGCTCGTACCTTATATGTAGTTTCTTGATTGTCTGGTCATCCCATGTTATGTATGTTCATGCCACCATATTTTATTGTTGGTTTTCCATGATCCATGTATACCATTTATATTGATCTCGTCAACCCTAAAAGATAATAAAGAATGTTAGATAAAATGTACGTTGGTGCTCGGCAAGTATGGTCAGGTGCTAGTCATGGCCCTCCAGTTTGGGTCGTGACAAACTTGGTATCGGAGCAAGTGTGTCCTAGGGGTTGTTTATGAGCCGTGTCTAGTAGAGTCTTAATTATGGATGTGTAGCGCGCCACATTTATACTAAGGAGGCTACATGACATCTAGGGCTGTTACCTTCTTCATGAATCTAGATCATGCGTAGAGTTGAGTTGTAAGTGTTCGTCTCTAATATTCACCTTGTTTTCTTTTAGTGATGGCTTCGACTAGGAAGCAAACGATTAGTAGACGACTTGATACAGCAGCGGGAGAGGGTACCAGTCAGGTGCCTCAAGCCAGAGCAGGACAAAGTGAGGCTCAGAGTGAGATGCCCTCTCATACCTCATCTACTCCGTCTCCTCCAGAGGATATTAGGAGGCACCCAGCACCTCCAGTTCCTCCGTCTGGCACTACAGACTAGGATATGTGGAGTGCTTTGCAGTTGTTGACTAGCTTGGTAGCTACTCAGGCTCAGAGGCAGAATACAGGTGCTGCCGATAAACCAGTTAGTACGAGAGTTCATGATTTTATTAATTTAGACCCTCCAGTGTTTACCGGATCAGACCCCAAGGAGGACCCACAGACTTTTATTGACCAAGTTCATCGTACAATGCGGGTTATGCATGCTAGCGATACAGAGGCAGTAGAGTTGGCTTCTTATCGGTTACAGGATTTAGCGGTTTTCTAGTATGATAGTTGGAGAGATCCAGGGGTCCGAATGCTCCTCCAGCTATGTGGAAGGAATTTTCTGAGGCCTTTCTTCGTCACTACTTGCCAGTTGAGATACGATGAGCTAGAGCTGATAAGTTCTTGAACCTTCGACAAGGTAATATGAGTGTGCGAGAGTATAGTATGCAGTTTGATTCTTTGTCAAGGTATGCTCCCCATATGGTGGCCGAGATGAGTGATAGGGTGCATCTGTTCGTGAACGGGTTGGGACCACATCTGATAAATGAGTGTACGACAACCTCCTTAGTGGAGGGTATGGATATTTCCTGTATTCAGGCTTATGCCCAGACCCTAGAGAATCGTAAGCACCAGCAGAGGGCTAATAGGAAGCAGGATAGGGGCCAACATAAGAGGGCGGGATTTGTAGGGTATTCTGATGACTTTAGAGGCAGCGTAAGGCCCCGGTCTTCGAGGAGTTCGGCGCCACCTGTAGCTAGTGCTCCTCCACAGTTTCAGAGGCCTCGATATGATCGATTTACCTATTCTGGTCCAGGTTAGAGTTCGCAGGCATCAAGCTCGCAATATCATAGGGATACTAGTTAGACGAGACCCCCAACACCACGTTGTGATCAGTGCGGCAAGGCCCACTTTAGACTGTGTCGTCGAGGTTCTGATGAGTGTTATTCTTGCAGACAACCTGGCCATATGATACGGGATTTTCCTAATAGAGAAGGTGATGGTATGGCCTAGCCGACTGGATCTGTGTCAGGTTCTTCCTCATCAGTTTGATCTCCAGCATAGGGTTTCAGCAGTCGACAGGTTGTGGTAGAGGTAGAGCTGCAGTGCCGCGTTCGAGTGGTGCTCAAAATCGAACCTATGCTCTAGTAGGTCGACAGGATCTCGAGTCATCTCCAGATGTTGTTATAGGTATATTGTCTGTGTTTTCTTATAATGTATACGTGCTGATTGATCCGGGATCTACATTATTATATGTTACACCCTTTGTGGCTAATAAGTTTGGCATTGAACCTGAATTGATAAGTAAACCCCTTGCGGTATCTACTCCGATAGGAGATTCGGTGATTACAAGAAGAGTATATAGAGGTTGCACTGTGATGATTTATAGTCGTCAAACCTCGACAAATTTATTTGAGTTGGAAATGGTTAATTTTGATGTGATAATGTGAATGGACTGGTTGGCCTCATGCTATGCAAATGTTGACTGTCGTAGGAAGATGGTTAGGTTTCAATTTCCTCGTGAACCCGTCATTGAATGGAAAGGGAACATTGCTACACCGAAAGGTAGGTTTAATTCCTATCTTAAGGCAAGGAAAATGATCTCAAAAGGTTACATTTATCATCTCATTCGCATTAGGGATGCAGAGGCGAAACCTCCTATTCTACAATCAATCCTCGTGGTCAACGAATTTCCAGATGTTTTCCCAGATGCACTCCCAGGCCTTCCTCCTGAAAGGGAGATTGAGTTTAGCATTGATGTGTTGCCTGACACTCAACCGATCTCTATCCCTCCATATAGAATGGCCCCAGTAGAGTTGCGAGAGTTGAAGGTGCAGTTGAAGGACTTGCTGGATAAGGGCTTCATTAGGCCTAGCACATCACCTTGGGGTGCACCAGTCCTATTTGTGCGGAAGAAAGATGGGTCGTTACGGATGTGTATCAACTATCAACACTTGAATAAGTTTACTATAAAGAACAAGTATCCACTTCCAAGAATTGATGACCTGTTTGACCAACTCCAGGGTGCCAAGTATTTCTCCAAGATTGATTTATGTTCAGGGTATAATCAGGTGAGGGTTAAGGAGAAGGATATTCCAAAGACGGCCTTCCGGATAAGATACGAGCACTTTGAGTTCTTGGTGATGTCGTTCGGGCTAACAAATGCCCCAACAGCTTTTATAGATCTCATGAATACTGTATTTAGGCCCTATCTTGATGTGTTCGTGATTGTATTCATTAATAACATTCTAGTGTATTCTCGTTCGGAGGCGGAACATGGGGGCCACTTGTGGATAGTATTACAGACGCTTCAGGATCATAAGTTATATGCTAAGCTATCCAAATGTGAATTTTGGCTGAACTCAGTAGCGTTCCTTGGCCATGTGATATCTGATGAGGGTATTAGTGTCGACACTCAGAAGATCGATGCAGTAAAGAATTGGCCGAGACCTACAACACTATCAGAAGTCCGCAGCTTCCTAGGGTTAGCAGGATATTATAGGCGGTTTGTAGAAGGGTTTTCCTCTATATCATCACCATTGACTAAGTTAACATAGAAAGCTACCAAGTTCTAGTGGTCTGACACTAGTGAACGTAGTTTTCAGGAGCTGAAGAATCGATTGACATCCGTACCAGTGCTCGCTCTCCCTGAAGGAATAGAAGGTTATGTGGTATATTGTGATGCCTCAGGTATACGTTTGGGGTGCGTATTGATACAGCGTGGGAAGGTGATTACTTATGCATCAAGATAATTGAAGAAGCATGAAAAGAATTATCCAACCCATGATTTGGAATTGGCTGCAGTAATATATGCTTTAAAGATATGACGGCACTACTGATACGACGTCCATGTTGACATCGACACAGATCACAAGAGTTTCAATACATCTTCAAGTAGAAAGAGTTGAATTTGAGGCAGCGTAGGTGGCTTGAATTACTGAAAGATTACGACGTCGAGATATTGTATCATCCCGGTAAAGCCAATGTTGTGGCAGACGCTCTCAGCCGTAAATCAATGGGAAGCTTAGTACATATTGAGGCAGGTAGATGGGGGTTGACTAAAGAGCTTCATCAGCTAGCCAATATGAGAATCAGATTGTTAGACTCTGATGACGGAGGTGTTACTGTACAGAATACATCAGAATCATCTTTGGTAGCCGAGGTAAAAGCACGGCAATATGAAGATCCTATCTTAGTACGATTAAGAGAGAGCATTCAGCAGTGTAAAAGTATGGCTTTTGAGATCGGAAGAGATGGGGCACTGAGATACCAGGGCCGATTATGTGTTCCTAATGTGGCAGGGTTGCGAGAGAAGATTATGAATGAGATTCATCAATCCCAATATTCCATCCATCCTGGCTCGACAAAGATGTATCATGATGTCAAGGAGCAGTATTGGTGGGATAACATGAAGAAGTCTATTGCAGAATTTGTAGCCCAATGTCCCAATTGTCAACAAGTAAAGATAGAACATCAGAAACCCGATGGATTGCTTCAGAATATAGAGATTCTGACCTGGAAATGGGAGGTGATTAATATGGACTTCATTATTGGATTACCTCGCTCTTATCATAAGTTTGACTCCATCTGGGTGATAATTGATCAAATTACAAAATGTGCCCATTTTCTTCAAGTTAAGACAACTTACACAGCTGAAGATTATGCGAAGTTGTATATCAAGGAGATTGTTAGGCTTCATGGTATGCCGGTATCTATTATATCAGACCAAGGAGCTCAATTTACAACTAACTTTTGGAGGTCTTTTCAGAAGGGTTTAGACACACAAGTGAATCTCAGCACTGCATTTCATCTGCAGACTGATGGATAGGCTGAACGTACCATTCAGACACTAGAAGATATGCTACGAGCATGTGTTCTAGATTTTAAAGGAAATTGGGATGACCATCTTCCACTCATAGAATTCACCTACAATAATAGCTACCATTCTAGTATTAAAATGGCCCCATACGAGGCACTATATGGGAGGAGATATAGATCACTAGTTGGATGGTTCGAAGTCGGCAAAACAGAATTATATGGGCCAGATTTGATTTACCAAGCTATTGAGAAGGTGAAAGTGATACAGGAGCAATTGAGGACGACACAAAGCAGGCAAAAATCTTATTCTGATGTCCGACGTCATGATCTGGAGTTTGAGGTTGGTGATTGAGTTTTCCTGAGGATCTCACCAATGAAGGGTATTATGCATTTTGGGAAGAAAGGTAAGCTGAGTCCAAGGTATATCGAGCTGTATAAAATTCTTCGACGGATTGGAGAGGTTGCTTATGAGTTAGAATTGCCATCCGAATTGGAATTTGTCCACCCGGTATTCCATGTATCTATGTTGAGGAAATGTATTGGAGACCCTTCTCGAGTCGTCCCTAACAAAGACGTACAAGTTACAGAGGACCTATCATATGAAGAAATGCTAGTGGCAATATTTGATCGACAAGTCCGCAAGCTGAGAACAAAAGATGTAGCTTCCGTCAAAGTATTGTGGAGGAACAAGAATATGGAAGAAATGACATGGGAAGCAGAAGAGGAGATGAAGTCTAAATACCCGTACCTATTCCAGAATGAAGATAACAAGGATGCTGGTGGAACACATGGTATATTGGAAGGTGAAATGGCTTTATGAGGTAAGAAATAACTTGAGAATACTCTTCCTTAATACAAAATGGCGATATGCAGATAATGTACATGTCCATAATTCTTTGCATACTCTTGTAAGGCCATACATTGAGTTAACTGCTTGCAAGTTCGTCCTCAATTTATGGGAGAAACTTAGCCGGAATCCACGATGATTTAAACTCCCCATGAACCCTTACATTCGAGGACGAATGTTCCTAAGGGGGGAAGGGTGTTACAACCCATATCCACACGCGTTAGTTCATGTCATATATTAGTTAACATAAATCCAAGAAGGAATTACCTTTGAGATGATAAGAAGTTAATCCTATTGGTCTTAAGTGATACAAGGGTGTATAAGGGTGATTAACAAGTATTAGAAGTTAAACGAATCAAGGATGTTGTAACTCGTGTTTTAGGTAAACCTAGAGGTTCTTAATACACTCAAGAGGTCATGTATTAAGGTATTTGAATTATATAATATCCGTATCATAAGTCTTGAAGTCAAACGAGTTATGAAACAAAACTCGACAAACGTTGTCGCAACTTAGGTTCATAATTTTACTTAAACATTAGGTCAAATGTTTCTAAGTTTTTTTCCCAATTTACAAGGAATTACGGGGTGATCTACCCACAAAATTAAATATCTATGAGTCTAGTTTTCAATGCATTAAACCGTTTGTCAATACGATCTCGAAGTATAGAGATATTCAGATTTTCGCAAGTCTGCATAGATTGGTAGGTGACAAATAGGTGCATCACGTACTTGCTAAAATGAGAGGACAAAAGTAAAAGTCCCAAAGTCGGCCAATAGAGGAATTTTAAGGGATTATAAAGTCTGTTATTTCACCCTTATTTCAGACCTTCAAAACCAAATTAAACCCCTGCAACTCCTCCCCAAAAATCCCACACAAACCCTAATCGATTTTCCCTCTCTTTCAAGTTCTAATTGAAGATAAAACCTAGAGTTTGGAGAACCAAGGGAAGGGCTGAGTTATCCATAAAGGTAAGGAACCTCTTACTCTATATGTATTTAAGATTATCCAAGTTGCGGCTAAGCCATTGAAGCTAGAACTTGTGAGATATATATCGAAAGGCTTGGTAGTAATGTTATTGTTTTGTGGACTGTTTTGCGTTGTTGTTGGGCTGCGTATTTTACTACTATCTTGTGGAGTTTTGGAGGAGGAAGGGTGTGGAGAAACACCATATATATGTAGGGTTATGGGCTGATAGTTATTCGTAACATTTCCAGGTTGTTTGACACGACTACGGTGGTCGTCGTATGTATGGAGTGATTAGGCTGTGTGTGGACTATTTTGGGAGGCTCAATATGTTTATTATTGATGTTGTTTGGGCTGTTTGGTGATTGTTTTGAATGGTGTGAGGTCATATATATAGGGGAGGTGCTGTCCGTTTCATCGTAAAATAGGTTGTGGTCGATACATAATAGTTATGACGCTTAAATGATAACGATAGTATCGTTTCTCTTATTGTAGACTAAGGAGTTTTGACAATTGCATAGCTTGAGATTGGGGAAGTATATACAAGGTATGTGAGGCTATCCCTTTCCTTCTTTTGCACGACTCCGATTGTACATAATGTAATGAACGAGCTTCCAAAGATACTCTACTCTTAGAAGCTAGCAGTACTTACATTGTTTTCCCTCTTATGGAACGATTGATGTTAATGTTGCTTCTCTTATTCTTATGTTATCAATGTTGTTGGTACTTCCTGATTCTTATAAGGTTCATAGTGAAGAGTTAGTCCTAATAACATGTACAGAGGATACCGACCTTACGTCACTCCGAAAGGTTTAGAATGTGATTCCATGAGTCGAGCATGCATTATATATATGTATCTATTTTACTCTATCGAGCCACGCTATAGTTGGCCGGGTATGCACCTATTGTGCAACCACTGATTAGTTGGGTTTTACCGAGCTCCACGTGGCCGGGTACGATACTATCGAGCCTTATGATGGCCGGGTACGTTTTTTTTACTGAGCCTATTACGACCGGGTACGATATGATGATGATGATGCCCACAGAGGCGTATGATTTAAAAGTTTATATATTTATATATATATGTATCATGCATTTCATGTAGCCCTCAGAGGTACTCAAATGTTACAAGTTGTATATTCTTTATCCCTGCTTACATTACTGTTCGTATTTATGGTTCCCTGCCTTACATACTCAATACTTTATTCGTACAGACGTCCTTTTGTTTGTGGACGCTGCATGTCATGCTGCAGGCCCTGATAGACAGGCAGGTGCAGCTCCCCCGCCACAGTAGGCTGTCCAGTTCAGCAGTGATTGGCGAGATCCCTTCTTCGGACTTGCCGTGGTCTTGGTATGCATTTTTGTTATAGATATTATCGGTATGTCGGGGCCCTATTCTGGCTATGTTGCAGCACTTATGTTCATTTAGAGGCTTATAGACAGGTGTCGACTCATGTATAGTTTGGTATGCCTTGTCGATTGGTTTTTGTTGTATAGTCTTTCATGGTAGAGTGGTAGCTCGTACCTTATATGTAGTTTCTTGATTGTCTGGTCATCCCATGTTATGTATGTTCATGCCATCATATTTTATTATTGGTTGTCCATGATCCATGTCTACCATTTATATTGATCTCGTCAACCCTAAAAGATAATAAAGAAGGTCAGATAAAATGTACGTTGGTGCTCGGCAAGTATGGTCGGGTCCTAGTCATGACCCTCTAGTTTGGGTCGTGAAAATAATACATATATGGAATGACTTGGGAATGACACACCTTACCAATAATATACCTACACACTCTCATCCACCAGATTGGTTGATGAAATTTATTAATACAAAGTACAAAAATCTGCCACACCGTATAAAAGCTAAAACCTTTATTTCATATACCTTATGGCACATTTAGATTAATCGTAATAATAATATTTTTAATAATACACAACAACGACTATCAATTAACATAATTACTAATAATGCACTGGAATTTACATATTTCGATGCCAACATGCCAATAACAAAAAATTATATAATGCAACCTATTAAATGGATACCCCCTAAACCAAATTACTATAAATTGAATACGGACGGGGCAGCTTCAACGTTAACTCAGAAAGCAGGTATAGGGGGAGCCATACGTGACTTATATAAATACTAGATTATAGAGTTTGCAGGCAATTTGGACAATGCCAACACCATCCAAGCAGAACTAAAGGCCTTATTCCATGGACTAGAATTGGCGAATACATACAACTTGGTTCCACTCGAAATAAACATCAATGCTTTAGAGGTACTAAAAATGTTACAAAATGATGACATCGTTTATACTAACATACTAGCTGACTGCAGGTACCTCCTGACCCAACTGCATAGTGCTACCATTGCACATACCTACAGAGAGGGGAATGAGGTTTAGCTAAAGCAGGATGCAATATGGCCTCTACTGATAAACCATTTAATTTTTGTAGCACCATCGGATTTTGTCAGCACTTTTTTTGCAAAGGGACCAGGCTGGAGAAATTCGTATTAGGAAGACAACATGTACACTGCAGGAACAACCGAAGGACGTGGATCAGAACACTTTTGAAATCCATTACAATGATCTAAGCATGGCTGCTTCCAATGGCAAAACTGTAATGGTTAATTATAATAGCATAGATAGTAGTAGTATTTGTAATAGACATCTATCAAACAACTATTGTACAGATGCATATGCATCACCCTCTCTGTAGTCACTCTATTTATGTTTAATGCAATATTATCTTTCTCACCAAAAAAAGAGCTTTTACGTACGAATATAGGCCATTATTGCAAAATCATATAAATAGCTTAAAAATGCTAATGTAATTATATAAAATAAGATAAATATTTGAAACATATGTTATAGGTGCAAAATAATAATTTTAAGTAGCTAAGTCATCACAAAATAATTTAAATGGATAGTTACTAAATTTTGTATAATTTAAATGCAAAAATAATAATTTAAAGCTCTAAAAATTATGGAAAATGCTTGTATAGGTTTGTAAACTAAATAATGATGCAAAAATGCTATTTTGAAAGTATATATATATATATTACAAAATATAAGGGCAAAATTGGGTATCAACAGCTGCCCCTCTTTATCCGGGAATGATGAAATAGTTGTCGGGTAAAGAAATGATGACCAATTTATGCCGAATTGAGTGAGGGGGGATGTAATTTTGAAAACATAGGGGCCGAACAGAAATCAGGCTGTGTGTAGTTCTAGATCCAATGGTGAACAAAATCGATGGAGTTGTTGTAGGAACTGTCGTATGTTTGGAAAATGCTCTTTTGGGAAGGATAGTATCAGATGAATTTGTGCACAGTCATGAATGTGAATTTGAGATGTTATGGATATATCATAGGACAAATATCTAAACGGTCATAGAGTAAAATGTGGGTAATTACTGGTGGTCGGTTACGTTTGAAACAATTGCAGGATGTGAATGTTATGAACGAAAACCGAAGCGAAGATTGCTCCCGTTTGAAGAATAGTTACTTCCTGGATTACCTACAAAATTTAAAATATGATGCATGCAAATATATTTGGATTATTGTGAGAATTTAAACATGATGCAAATTCCCTTTGGACCATGAAGGTTGTCTTTGGACTGTGAGGATGCTGTCCTCGGGCTATGAGAATGATACCTTTGCACCATGACGCTTTTGAATAATGATGTGCAACATTGAGAGATCCTCAGGCCATGGAATGGTGTCTTCCGGCTACGAGGATGATGTCATCGGACTATGACGCCTTTGGATATAATGGCAGTACTAAAGCCCATGAAATGCAAGAATATGATTGTTTACCTTGAAAATGGTAATTATAATTAGATTTGATTTTATGGTTCTAAAAATAAGTGATCTATTTTATGCTAGTTGTTAGGCAATAGATGCTAAGTATGAGACTAGTAAATAAGATAAGAACTTGAAAGCAGGATGTTTAAGCAAACCGAGTGGCTGAGAATCGGGACCTCGAGCCAGGTTATGCGGGGCCTCGAGGTCGAGCTCGATACTAAGATATGGAAAACCGATGAAGGACTAACAGTTTTGAGAGCTTTGATGAGGGCTCTCTATAATCAATAATGAGCAATAAATGAAGAACAATTAATAGAACAAAATAAATGTAAGCAATAAATGTAAATAATAGAATCAAGGGAGAATGTGTTTAAGTTAGAGAGCAAAGAATGTTCTTGTATTGAATGTTGTATGTATTTCTTACAAAATGATAAGGGTCCCCTTTTTATATGAGGGGGAATCCCAACATAGTACTAATGTATTTATTACAAAGATATTTGGCAGGTACAACCATTTAATGCCACGGTATGGGCTCGTACTAGCCTAATAGATTTGGCCAGTCTTAGTCACGTGCCTTGGGAACTTCCTGCTTTTCCATCATAACTGCTCATCTGCACTGCCCCGAGGTCCAATGTTGATAACCCCTTGTTGTTGAACCTCGACCCTTGTCTCGAGCCTTTGGAGACGTGCTTATGAAGCGTCATAATGACCAAAAATTGGACCATCTGATTTTTACCGTATACATATAGTCCCTGCATTTCTTAAAATGAAAATGATAAGAAACGGTCTTGAATTCTTGCTTCTTCATCTTTTTTTGCTTCGGAGGAGGTTCTTGAAGACATCATTTGGAAGATCGAAATGGGGTCCCCGAGGAAATAGTTCTCGCAGATATTGCTTCCGGGGATGTAACTTCGAGAATAGATTAGACTTTTAGCTGTTATTTTTTGCTTCTTTGTTTCTGTGTAAGGACCCCTCGTGGGCTTTGTAACCATCGTTAATTAATACAAAAATATTTCTTCAATTTTTCTTTGATTTGTGCTGGATTTCCTTTGTCTGCGTTTGTAAAGAATCTGTGCATGTGACTTTACCGATCGGTCCGAATACCGGACTCGGGCGTAGATATTCCCTCAGTTTTTGGTTGATTAATATGATATTCCCTGAAATCCTTCACCGTTCCTCGGACTGAGTCTGAATTGACTTGATACAAACTTAGACCACCAGACCTCTAACTTCGAATTGAGTGAGAGTGAGGCTTCAAATTGAGTGAGAGTGAGGCTTCGAATTTTAGAACGAAATTTAGCCTTTTAGGCCTTGTTGATAATCTTCGAGGGAGAATTTGCTAGAACATATGAGAATAAAGATAGCCCTTAGACTTTCACAGACAGTCCCCGGGTGAGAGTTTGCTCGAGCTTGGGCAGCCTAAAAAACTTGATTTGAACTTAGAGTGAAGATAGCCCTAAGGCGTTATAGATAGACCCCGGATGAGGATATACTTGGACTCGGATGGCCCTTGGGCTAAAGTATCTGAGAGAGCGTCTAACTTGATCTGAAGGCAAAAATAGCCCTGAGGCTCTATTAGTGATTCTCGAGTGAGAACTGGCTCGGGCTCAAGTAGCCCGAGGGCCAAAGAATTGGGTGAATGACCCGTACTTGTAATAGTAGAGATCCTCGAGATAGGGTACCACCTCGAGGTTAGGTTTATATGAATAGATCCTTAGAGCTCATAGTTATAGTAATGGAGATCCTCAATATCGGGCACCATCTCGGGCTAGGTTGACCCCCCCTTTTGGAGCCCATTCTGTAGTATCAAAGGTCCTCGAGATCGGGCACCATCTCGAGGCTAAATTGGTGTTGACAAATCCTCAGAGCTTATATTTACTTTGACAAGGATCCTCGAGATCGGGCACCATCTTGAGGCCTTGATCGATATTGATGGCTTCTTGGAGCCTATAGTCATGGTAGCAGAGATCCTCGAAATTGGGTTCCATCCCGAGGCTAGGTTGATGCGGGGGTCTTTGATCCCTCAAACGTTGTACGACGACGTTAATCATATGACACAGTCATGAAATGACCGAGGTGATCCCGCCGGTACATCTTCCCGAAAGTGATAATGGCCTAGTCAGAATTAATTAGCCTTTAGGGTAGGCAGACAGTTGCCGCTTGCTCTATATATGAGCTTGTTTCCTTCTCTTCTGAGGATTCCGCTATTTTGAGCAGCTATCCCCTTTCATAGAGTTCTTCTTCCTTGCTTCAGCTCTTTCACCTCTTTTATTTGAAGCTTTCACCTAAGTCCTCATTCCCCTTGTTTTTCTCCACAATAGTTATGGATGCCACACCCAAACTTGTTCACCCAGAAGAGGAGAGTTCCGGCTATGCATCCTGCTCGGTTGGTGGTGCGCCGCCGGCTTCCGGTGAACCAACCCCAAGAGGCTTTATCTCGAAGAGGGACTTTACGTTACAGAGGCCTCCCAATGTTCAGGGCCAGTATGAGTATGCATCGAGGTTTATTTCATGAATAGGAGAGGAACACCTCGAGGCAGTAAGGAGAGGCTGCAGATGGGGAGAAGAGGTGGTATTGCAGGTACCTTCCCTGGAAGAGAGCATCATGGCTCATGTGGAGGGGTTTCTGAACGTATACATGTACCCATTTACGTTGGGCCCTCTAGCACAGGTTCACCCTGTCTCGCCCCCTTTTTCTAGAGCGAAATCGGGTTTATGACATTTGTAGGGACAACTCATTCCTTTTGGGAATTGGGTTTGCATTTGAAGAGTCGCCACCTAATGATTAGGGTGTATTAGGATACCAAAAGAGTTTGATTTTGAATAACCAGAGATTAGGGTAAGGGCTTGAAATTATTCCAAGGAGAAGGTGTTAGGCACCCCTCAGAATCCACTACTGTGGTTCCTGACCAGACAATTATTGTGAATTTGGGGTGAAATTAACATGTAGACAAATAAGGCTCAAATAAAAGGGAATTTCATATAATGGTTTGCAAATAAACAAAGTTTGGAAGAACAAAGAAAGCTGAAATTTTAAAGAAGGAGTTGAAATGATAAAAGAAATAAAGAAATAAGGGAAATGGCGTCCTAGGTTTATTAACAATATGGATCACCCCACACAACGCCCGATAATCACTCATCAATTTGGGGCAACACGTGACATTATCGAGTGGTCATCATATCCATACCTACCTTTCCACCCTGTTAAGGTATTAAAGCACGGATTGGTCTCGTTTACTTATTGCATGCTATACCCGTTCCAATCCTATCAGTTCCGGAGGCATTTAGGACTACTAATCCTAAAAGGGAGGGATATTAGGCTTATTTGTAGTTTCAAAGGAAAAAACTCTAAGGCGACATACAAAACACGTATTGCAAATTAAGGAAAGCATATAACAAGCAGAGGCTCAGATATGCCTCCTTGAACAAAGAAGCACGTAATTAGCATGACTTACACATACTGTTTAGGTCTGATTTAAAAGGTATTAAAGACGAGTAAGAGGAAATTGTTGAGACAGTTTCAACTTATCACATAACTCAGATAAGAAGTCCGAATCAGGCCTGCCTGCTGGTTGTAATTATTAACAGAAGCAGATTCAGTTTTTATTACCCTAAGGCTTGCCTAAGTGTTTGAACAAGGGTCCTATAGGTATGGTATCTACTGGATTTAGAAAGCAATAAAGTAGTAAGGCTTGAAATAAACTGTTTGAATGCATACTCGTTAAACTTGGTAAGTGATAGAATCAGATTATTAAAAGAGAGGCAGGATTTAAACGAATTGATTAAAAATCCTGCAGCTAATAGTAGCCATTATTACCGGTTTTATGTCTAACACTGAGTGAAGCGAATTAGACTTTATTAGAAAATCCTATAGGCTTGCTTTCTATACGTTGCTGATTTTAAAATCTTATAGACGTGGTATCTAAATGCGGATCTTGTTTTAAACCTTATGCAGAATTGAATGTTTCAATAGGCATAATTTCTATATGAAGTTAAATATGCAGAATCCTATAGACATATTTTCTATATGAAGTTAAATATGCAGAATCCTATAGACATATATATGAGGTTGAGTATGCAGGAATATAGTAGTCCTATAGTCATGATTTCTACCCTTTGCATACATAGTTACCTACCCTTTTTCACTAACCAACCCCAAATGTTATTACACATTATTACAGACCAGAATAAATAAAATTACATCCAAATACAAATAAAACTACAACCAGAGAATACCTGATTCTGACTTCCTCTCTGAGTAACAAGATAAACCCAACTCAAAGACCATTGATCCAAAACCTTTCTCCAATTTGAGTGTGTCAGAGTTCGCTAAGAGCCTCAATGGGACTCCGGGCAGTGCTTACACCCAAATGGTATTATCAGATTGGGGATAAGTGCAGTGTGGAAGGGCCAACCCTCATGTGTCCAATTTTAGAGGGAGCTCAAAGGGTCCCAAGGCAAGGCTCACAAGAGGGGGCAGAACTTAAAGTCTAACAGAGTGTGCAAGTGAAGAGCAGAGTTCTGGAGGATAAAGGAGAGGGAAACAACTACAAACAAGTACAAAAAAGGGGTTCAGGGGAATAGGGAAGTTGCAAAGAGTCCATGTACTTCGAAATTTAGCTAATTCTGGGCATGCACAACAATAGAGAGTGCTGTTATGCTTATAAATCAACAAGAATACACAACATAGGTTAGTGACATGGAGGTTATGATTCCAGGGGAATCAAGTTTGAGCCATAGACAATAATACTTGATACTATCATGCCTCAAACAAACCATTAGCATCAAACACGTTAGGGTAGGGGATTTGGGATTCATAATAGGAAGGAAACTACAGCATGCTAAAGTAAATTCTGAACTAAACACAAGCAATAGGCCGACATTCGAGTGAAGGTATTATATAAGCACATTGTTGTAGTTGCTAAAAACCTTAATCAGGACATACCAGTTTCAAAGAAGCAAAACACAGTAGTAACAACACTTGAAAGAAAACAGGCCATAGTACAAGTAACAAGAGAAAGTGCTTTTTGAATGTGAGTGTGAGTTCAGAAAACTAAGAATGTTCGTGTGTGTTTGTGTCAATGAAAGGGCATGGTATTTATAGTTTGAAAGTAGGAAAAGAATAAGGCAAGAAAATAACTATGTACCAATTAAAATCAATCAATAGAAGAACTTCTTTTAATTGAGGAGTTCGAACTTAAACGGTAATGAACAAAAATCATTTAAGGAAAGAGATCAAATAAGCATCTTGTGCAAAGTAGACAATTAGGGGTAAATACATATGAGTTTAATTAAGGTAAGGATGTTTGAAATACACGGTTAAACAAATAAGGTAAAAATCAATTAGTACATAGTAAATCAACGAGTGAGACATTTGAAATTACTGGAATCAATCAGACTTACACAAGGAGGTCTGAAATCAGTCAAAAATTGAAAGTCATTTTAGAGGGAAAGCTCAGTATATATAAAGAGCACACAAGTATTAGGCATGCGAGGCTGAATTTAGGACAAAGAAAAGTGTCATGCAATTGCAAAATCAGTAAGTGGTGGACTCTAGGAACATGGTAGTCACATAGGTCAGTTTCAGTAACTCAACAATGGAGAAGGGAGAGAATATCAAATAGCATGCAAAGGGTCCAGTAGAAAGACCTTAGAAGAGTTTAGCAGGGATTTAGAATCATATAAAGAAACAAAAGATTTTAAAATTCAGTCGAGCAACAGATGAAACAACTTCAGAAACCCAAATAAGTCCAAAGAAATTAGGGTTTCGAAACCAAACAAGTTTAGAGATGAAGGACAAGCAAATCACATAGCAAATAGCCTTAAAACTCGAGTGAACCCCTCAAATTTAGGGTTTTCACCATCAATCGAGTATAGAGATGAAAGACAAAAGAATCAGGAAAAAATATCAACGAAGAAAATAAAATCAAAAACCTTAAGAAAGGGCCAGGACTTTTAACATAAAGAAACACAGTAGAAGAATCAACATAAGAAATGCAGTAGAAAAACATCATAAGAAACACAGTAGAAGAATCAAGATAAGAAACACAATAGAAGAACATCATAAGAAACACAGTAGAAGAATCAACATAAGAAACACAGTAGAAGAACAACATGTTTTAAAAAAATCAGAAAGCATCGAAATAACTTAACAAAACCCTAAATCGGGAAAGATAAAGGTTTTGAAGGTAAGGTTTTGAAAGAAACTTTAAGAAAACTTTAAAAAGTTTGGAGAGAACACAGATCGACAACGGATCTAAAAGAATCAGAAGAACCTCGAAGGTTAGGGTTTCAGAAGTAGCCCAAAGGGTAAGAAAGTCTTGGAAATTATCGATCTAAGTAGGAGAGGTCGAGATCAGGCTTAAATAGCCATAGCCGGCCGGAGCAAGGTTGAAGATGGCCGGAAACAACTATAGCACTGAAAACATCTAAGGTCTGGACCAAATTTCTTCAAGGTCTAGCCTTGAGGCCATGATAATCGAGCGTGTAGGAGTCGTAGGAGGTAGATACAGGCCATCAATGGCTTTGGAAGCCCTGGATTTGGTCGATTTTAGGTGGTGATTGAAGGTGGCAGCTAGGGTTTCTGAAAGAGAATGAGAGAGAATTGGGAGAGGGGGAATTCAAGGGTGGTTTCAGACGGGAAATGATTAGGGTTAGGGGGTAATGAGGAATTAAAAAAGGAAAGGGAAATGGGGACCGTTGATCTGGGAAATCAATGGTTGAGATTAGAGAGGGTAGGTGGGGAACAGGTCTGGGTCGGTTTGAACGATGTTTGGGTCAGGGTAATTGGGTTTGAGATTGGATTTAATTGAGGGTTGATTTAGGGCTATAATTGAAATAAACGGGGCTAGTATTTAAATGGCCACTTTTCCCGTGTTTGATTTTATAAAAATGGTAAAATAACTTCTGAAAATAAATTAAAGCCACTAAGATTATTAATAATACATAATTATAAAATAAAAAATAATGGATCCCATTTTATAAATATAATTACAATTAAATCTTAGAAGAGGCTAATATTGCAATTTAGTCTAAAAAATGCTAAATAAATTTGTAAAAATATGCAAAAATTATGTTAACTATAGTTTAGTATAAATATGAGAATCCACTAAATGAATCACCAAAAATGATAATTTTGGGGATAATTATTGGTTTTTTTCTTGATGATATAGAGCAATAAATTGATTTGAAAACCCTTTAAAAATTGGGAAAAATAATGAAACCTTGGGATATACTTATATATGCATATGCATGCTGTTTTGAAAGTATTTTGCATATAAAAAATATACAGGAAAAATTGGGTATCAACAACTGCTCCTCTTTACCCGGGAAGGATGAAAGAGTTGTCGGGTAAAGATATGATGACCAATTTTGACCGAGCGAAACGGTTCAAAGAGGTTTAGGCCGTGCCCTGTCTTCTGGGTTGCCTACATATCCCTAGTTTTACAAGAATTAGGCCATATGTAGTCCGGGATCCGTCGGCGGCGTATGCCGATGGAGACGGACGCAATATCTAGGACGGGGGAATGATTAAGGTTTGATATGGCTGCGGGAACTGGAGCGGGATCGCTCCTGCTGAGATGGCTGTTGCTCGCCGGTTTACCTGTAAGTAAGCAACGCAAGCATATATCATGCATAAATTTAAACATGATGCAAATTCTCATCGGACCATGAATGTTTGTCTTTGGACGATTAAGATGACGTCCTTAGACCATGATGTCCTGGGCCATGAAGCATATAATAAAGGATTCGCAGGCCATGAAATGATGCTCTCGGGATATGAGAATTATGCCTCTGAACTATGATGCCTTTGAATAATGATATGCAAGCGATTAAAAGGGATCCTCAGGCCATGACATGGCGTTCTCGGGCTATGAAAATGGTGCTTCCGAATAATGACGCCTTTGGACAGTTTGGCGATCTTTCAGCCCATGAGATGCAGTATTTGGCGATCTTTCAGCCCATGCAATGCAGTAATTGGCAATCTTTCAGCCAATGCAAATGTAAATAAGGTGGCGATCTTTCAGCCATGCAAATAAGGTAGCGATCTTTCAGCCGATGCAAATGTAAATAAGGTGGTGATCGTTCAGCCAATGCAAATGGAGGTAGAGCTTAACCTCGGAAGGCAGAATGGTAGCCTTATGTAATGCAAGAAATGCAGATGGAGGTAGAGCTTAACCTCAGAAGGCAGAATGGTAGCCTTATGCAATGCAGAAATGCAGATGGAGACAGAGCTTAGTCTCGGAAGGCAGAATGGTAGCCTCATGCAATGCAAGAAATACAAATGGAGGTAGATCTTAACCTTGGAAGGCAGAATGGTAGCCTTATGCAATGCAGAAATACAGATGGAGACAGAGCTTAGTCTCGGAAGGCAGAATGGTAGCCTTATGCAAGAAGTAAAAGGGCAAATGATAATCAAATTTTCTTAGTTGATAGCGGATTGTGATATTGCGACTGTTTGGGATACTGTGTCTGATGAGGACGTTACATGTAGATAGCAGCTGTGAGTAAGTGCAACGGTTCTAAGAGTTGTATTTCTGAGCAATATGAGTCTCGTGAGTGTATAGTATATTTGATGATTTTGCAACTCAAATGCCTGCATCCAAAGAAAAATCGTGAGTTTTGTAAAAGGGGGGAGGTTAGTTTGTATCCCCACTGGCTCTACTTTACCTGCTCGGTTGTGATTTGGTGATACTGTACATATCATTGGGGGTAGCGTTTCTAAACAAGGAAATTTTGGCAATAAACATGCATGATTTAGTAAAGAAAATGTAACAATAAATACATAATTAAGAATGGTTTTCTTTAGATGAACCAATGACTACGACGTGGTTCAAAACATTGCAACCCTTCTTGTTACAGATTTTTGAGTGTCCTCCTCAAAATTTTGCCCCAGTTTACTAGGTTGCTGCTTCTGACTGATGCTAACGATAATTGGCTGAAATCAACTTCGGAATTTTGAGGGTCCTCCTCAAAATTCTGCCCCATTTTCCAATCGCAGGGTGAAATGAAAATTTTATTGAATTGTGACCGAACCCATAAGGCTGCCTATGTATCCTCACTTAAGCGGGAATCAGGTCAGGCATAGTTCAAATTACATCATATGAGGAAAGCATAAAGAATTATACATAGTAACGCTTGACTGCATTTGAATTGATCGGCTTTGGCCAGATTTCTCCGTCCATTTCTGCAAGTATGAGGGCTCCTCCTGTCAGAACCCGATGAACTATGTATGGACCCTACCAGTTGGGAGAGAATTTCCCCTTGGCTTTATCTTGATGTGGAAAAATTTTCTTTAACACTAGCTGCCCCGGTGTGAACTGTCTCGGCTTGACTCTTTTGTTGAAGGCTCTGGACATTCTGTTCTTATAAAGTTGACCATGGCAAATTGCATTCATTATCTTTCCATCGATAAGAGCCAGCTGCTCGTAACAACTCTTCACCCACTCTGCATCGTCGAGCTCAGCTTCCTGTATGATCCTTAGGGAGGGAATTTCTACCTCAGCGGGAATGACGGCCTCTGTACCGTATACTAGCATATAGGGGGTTGCCTCGGTTGATGTGTGGACTGTGTTGCAATATCCCAGTAAAGCAAACGATAACTTCTCATTCCACTGTTTATGCTTCTCTATCATTTTCCTCAATATCTTCTTGATATTCTTATTGGCGGCTTCTACTGCTCCGTTCATCTGAGGTTTGTAGGCTGTAGAATTCTTGTGTCTGATTTTGAAGGTTTCATACATGGCTTTCATCAAGTCACTGTTGAGGTTGGAGCCATTATCGGTAATGATTGACTCTGGAATCCTGAATTGGCAAACAATGCGGTCGCGGACAAAGTCTGCCATGACCTTCTTGGTTACTGCTTTGTAAGATGCTGCTTCAACCCATTTGTTGAAATAGTCAATTGCTACCAAGATAAACCTATGCCCTTTAGAAGCAGTGGGCTCGATTGGTCCAATGACATCTATTCCCCAAGAGGCAAACGACCATGGTAAGCTTGTTGCATTAAGCTCGCTTGGAGGTACCTTTATCATGTCTGCATGAATCTGATAGCAGTGGCATTTTCGTACATACTGGATGTAGTCCGTCTCCATAGTCATCCAAAAGTAACCAGCTCGGAGTATCTTCTTTGCTAAGACAAAGCCATTCATATGCGGACCGCAGGTCCTAGCGTGAATTTCCTCTAGTAGCCTGGATGCTTCCTTTGCGTCGACACATCTTAGCAATCCTAGATCAGGAGTCCTCCTATATAGAATTCCTCCGTTGTGAAAGAAATTGTTGGACAACCTCCAAAGTGTGCATTTCTGAGTAGGATTTGCAAGTTCTATATTCTCCTTTCGTTAAATATTCCTTAATATCATGAAACCAAGGTTTTCCATCTACTTCTTCCTCAATATGAGCACAATAAGCTGGCTGATCATGGATCTTTACCGGAATGGGATCAATGAAGTTCTTGTCTGGATGTTGTATCATAGATGATAGGGTAGACAATGCATCGGCGAACTCATTTTGGACTCTGGGAACATGTTGGAATTCTATCTTTGTGAACCTTTTCCTCAATTCATGTACATAATGCAGATACGGTAGTATCTTGGAGTTCTTGGTTGCCCATTCCTCTCGGACATGATGTATAATTAGATCTGAATCTCCTATCACTAGCAACTCTTGAATGTTCATGTCAATAGCAATCTTGAGCCGAGCCCTAAGATGCAGGCTTCGTACTCGGCCATGTTGTTGGTACACGAGAACCTGAGTTTGGTGGATACTAGATAATGCTGACCGGTTTCTGATACCAGGATGGATCCTATGCCAACTCCCTTGAAGTTTGCTGCTCCATCGAAAAACATTCTCCAACCGTCATAGGATTCTGTAATATCTTCTCCTATGAATGATACCTCTTCGTCAGGAAAATATGTTTTTAGGGGTTCGTATTCTCTATCCACGGGATTTACAGCAAGTTGGTCTGCTAGTGCCTGTCCCTTGATTGCTTTCTGAGTCACGTAGACAATGTCGAATTCACTTAACAGGATTTTCCACTTGGCTAGCTTGCTAGTGGGCATGGGCTTCTGGAAGATGTACTTCAAGGGATCCATCCTTGATATGAGATATGTAGTATAGGCACATAAATAGTGCCTCAACTTCTAAGCTACCCAAGTCAAAGCACAACAGGTGCACTCTAACAGAGAATACCGGGCCTCGTACGGGGTGAACTTCTTACTGAGGTAATAAATGGACTACTCTTTCCTCCTCGTTTCATCATGCTGCCCCAGAACGCAGCTGAAAGCTCCATCCAATACTGCAAGGTAGAGTAATAGGGGTATACTTGGCTCGGACGGGACCAAGACTGGTGGTGTTGACAGTTATTCCTCGATTCTCTCAAAAGCTTTCTGGAAATCATCAGTCCATTTGGTAGCGGCGTCCTTTTTCAACATCTTAAAGATCGGCTCACAAATGACTGTAGATTGTGCTATGAACCAGCTTATGTAGTTAAGTCTTCCCAAGAAACTCATCACGTCCTTCTTGTTCTTTGGTGGTGGCAATTATTGAATATCTTTGACCTTTGATGTATCCAGTTCTATGCCTCGGCGACTCACAATAAACCCAAGTAGTTTTCCGGCAGGAACCCCAAATGCACGTTTTGCGGGATTCAGTTTCAGATTGTACTTTCGCAGTATATTAAAGAACTTCCTCAAATCTTCCATGTGATCAGTGGCTTTCTTGGACTTGATAATAATGTCATCTACGTACGCCTCTATCTTCTTGTGTATCATATCATGGAAGATGGTATTTATGTCCCTCATGTAGGTGGCCCCTGCATTCTTTAACCCAAACTACATCATCTTGTAACAATACATTCCCTACGGCGTAATGAAAGCCGTTTTCTCAGCATCTTCTTCATCCATCCAGATTTGATGGTAACCAGCGAAACAATCCACAAATGACTGCAATTCATGCTTTGCACAATTGTCGATCAGGATGTGTATATTTGGCAAAGGGGAAATCATCTTTCGGACTGGCCCGGTTGAGATCCCGGTAGTCGACACAGACTCTGACCTTCCCGTCCTTCTTTGGTACCAGCACAATGTTGGCTAACCATGTTGGGTATTCTACTACCCTGAGAACCTTGGCTTTGACTTACTTAGTGACTTTTTCCTTGATTTTCAGACTTATGTCAGGCTTAAACTTTCTAAGCTTTTGCTTTACCGGCGGATATGTTGGATCGGTTGGTAGTTTGTGAGCCATAATGGATGTACTTAGACCAGTCATGTTATCATATGACCAAGCGAATATGTCTTCATATTCCCTTAGAAATTTTGTGTACTCCCTCTTTTCTGATGGCGATAAGTGGATGCTGATTCATGTTTCTTTGACATTTTCTGCATCTCCTAGGTTAACAATCTCTATTTCGTCCAAGTTGGACTTAGGTCTGTTCTTAAAGTTCTCAACTTCCTTAACAATCTCTTCTGGTATCTCATATTCCTCTAAATCTATGTTCGTTTATTGCGCTGTCTCGTTGCATGTCACAGTCATTGGTTCACCAAGATAAGTAATAGTAATATTGTATAAGTAAAGTAATGAGAGAAAACAATAGTAATAAGTGTCGATTTATAAGAAAAGTCAAAATGCTTTGATAAATTGCATAATAATTGTTTTGAACATTGGAGATCTTATTACAGGAATTGAAAACATGCGAAAAATCTTTTAGTAAATTAAAACAGTGCTTGTTTTAGCCTTGCTACCCCGAGGCTCGTCGGGCCCTGGTTGTCCTGATGGTCCAGTTATTTAGGCGGGCCCCTCTGCTTACGGCTTGTATAGAAGGTCTTTCCTCCCCCTCCTCCTCGAGAATGACACAACAGTCCATATCACTGTCTTCTAAGAACAAGTTCTTTACTGCTACCAATGCTTCCTCTTCTTTTGACCCATAGATAATATTGGCCGGTTGAAAATTTTGCTCCAAGTGAGGTATAGGCTGCTCTAGCGGATAGTAAGGACCACGCCATGGTGGCGACCAGCTGTTGAACTCTTCCCAGGTATACTCATATCCCAAACCGAAAGTAGTGCCATGCTTTTTGAGTTTTATTGGCTTACCAATTCCTTGGAGATTCTTACGGAGCCCTTTGCCAGGTTCGCACCCACACCAATTCAGTATACTCTCGATCTTGTTGTCCCACCACTTGTCTTTGTCAACAACATTCACTCGTTCAATGCGATGGTAAGTCTCTCCACCTAGCTTCTTTCTCCCTTCGATTGACGGAATGGTCTAGCGACTATATATGGGGTTGCTACCGTTGCCGTGAATGATCACTTCCTGGTGGTTCCATTCAAATTTTACTGCTTGGTGCAGTGTTAATGATACGACCCCAGCAGCATGAATACATGGCCGTCCCAATAGCATATTGTAAGATGCTGACACGTCTATCACTTGGAAATCAACGTCGAACCAAGTTGGCCCCATTTGCAAACATTAGACTAATTTTCCCAATGGTAGACCTCTGGGAACCGTCAAAAGCTTTCACATTGATAGCTCCGTCCTTTATTTCATGCAGTCCTTTACCCAACTTCTTGAGTGTTACCAGTGGACAAATGTTGAGACTAGAACCCCCATCAATCAGGATCCTGGTGATAAAGTAGTCCTCGCATTGCACAGTGATGTGTAGTGCCTTGTTGTGATCCAACCCTTCAGGCGGTAACTCATCCTCATGAAAAGTAATTTTGTGACTTTCTAATACCTGTCCGACCATGTTAGCCATTTCTCCGCCTGTAATGTAGCTTGGCACGTATGCTTCACTTAGCATCCTCAACAGAGCATTCTTGTGTGCCTCAAAATTTTGTAGCAAAGCAAGTATGGAGATCTGCGCCAGTGTTTTGTTCAACTGGTCGATGACCGAGTATTCTTTGGCCTGTATCTTTCTTCAATGATCGTCTAGACCCATCTCAATGATGGGCGGCTGATTGGAGGCCTGCTTGCTTGACTCAGGTAGGTGTTCCGGGGTATAGACCCTACTAGTCCTCGTCATACTTTGTGCGGCAACAGTTTCCTCGAACCTAACCTTGCCCTTCCTCCTTACCTCAGCTGTATAGTCCCATGGTATAGAATGGTGTTACGACCGACATCGCCATTGGGATCATCGTGGACATCTTCACTCCGAACGAAGCATGTGCTTTGGGAGGTAAAACTGCAACTTCAAATGGTGGGGGTGCATTTGCTGGAGTCACAAATTCGACCTCTATTGGTGTTGGTGTCTTTGCAGTTGCTTCGAACTCAAGTGGCATAGACATGTTTACCTCAGCGTCCCTAGATGGCTAAACCTGGACTATGATTGGATTACGAGTAACTATTGGTTTCTTTGGATCATCACCTTCTGTGATCAACCCAATCGACCCCTCGGGATCCCAGTCATCCTCTACTTCGATAATGTGAATGCCTTCACCCTTATGGTCTGGTAGAGCATTGTTTTGGATATTCGGAGCGGGTTCCCTTGCCACAATAATTTTGTTGTCAATTAGAGCCTAGATCTTGTCCTTCAGAGAATGACATT
Source organism: Nicotiana sylvestris (assembly GCF_000393655.2). Classification (NCBI taxonomy): domain Eukaryota; kingdom Viridiplantae; phylum Streptophyta; class Magnoliopsida; order Solanales; family Solanaceae; genus Nicotiana; species Nicotiana sylvestris. The sequence goes on along the minus strand of NW_027184356.1, from coordinate 109,011 downwards.
CGTCGATGGTGTGTCCTTTCATGTCGGAATGGTATGCACAGGATTTGTTTGGATTAACCCACTGGGAAGGGTTCTCAAGAGTTATAGCAGGTATATGAGTGACATAACCAGCAACTTTGAGTCTCTTGTACAGCTGGTCAATGGGTTCGACAATGTCTGTATATTGTTTAGGAGGTCTCAAAATTTGGTCGAGGTCTAGGGAAGTTTTGGCGTGTATGAGGTGATTGATGGTGGGATGGTTGAGCATTGTAGGCTTGGTAAACATGTGTGGGTTTGGAATATCTAGGTAAAGTAGGTTGATATATGGGTGGTGGAGATGATTGATAAGTGAGTGGTAGAGTTTGGCAAGAGGGTGAGGGTGCTTGATAGTTTGGAGTAGGCTGATATGTGAGTGGAGGAATTGGATAGGTTTGGTATTTGATGGGAGATTTGGTTCTCTGTTCCACCATTACGGCTCCTACGTCCCTTTTCTTGGACATACCACCGGACTGTAAGGCCTTATTTTTAGCTTGTAAGGCCTTAAGGTTCGTAACCATACCACTTTTGATGCCTTCTTCAATCCTTTCACCCAAATTGATAATGTCGGAAAATTTGTGGCTCTCATTCATCATCAGCCTATCATAATACTGGGGGTCCTGAGCCCGGACAAAGAATTTGTTCATCTGTTCCTCGTCTAAGGCAGGTCTGACCTTAGCAGCTTCGGACCTCCAGCGAGTAGCATATTAGCAAAACGTTTCTTCTTTAGATTCTGAATGTAGAACATCCGGCGCATTCTACGTGTTGAACCTGAATCTATCCATAAAATCGAACGCCATACCTACCTAGTTTGACCATTTCTTTGGATCTTGGCTAATATACCAAGATAGAGCATCGCCTTTTAGACTCCTCATGAACAACTTCATGCAGATTCTCTTGTCTTTCCCTACTCCAACCAGTTTGTCGCAGTATGTTCTCAAATGGACCCTCATATTACCTGTACCGTTAAACATTTCGAACTTTGGAGGTTTGTACCCCTTTGGCAACTCAACATCTGGTTGTATGCAAAGATCTTCATAGTTCAAACCCTCAATTCCCTTACTTCCTTCGACGCCTCGAATTTGACTAGTCAATTTCTTAAGTTCTTCAGCCAGGTTCCTGATGAGTGAGTCTTTATCATCAGACTCGGTTGTGCTTGAGATGGGTTGGGTGGAGTGTGGCATAGTCTCCACATAGATGGGGGTGTTGTGATGTGTGTAAAAGTGGTCATTTGTGGAGTTCAAGGGTTCTAGGACGAGAAGGGGAGTATTGTTGGAAGTATGGCAGGTGTTGCAGTGGTGGTGAGGAGCGGGATTGTTTTGTGGCTTTGGGATATTTTGTGGAGGTGTGGGGTTCAAAGCATTTGGTAAATTGACATCTGGAGTGGTGAGGGAGAATGACAGATTCGCCAGATTCCGAACCTGATCAAGTTATGCTTGGAATTTTAGCAGCTTTTGTTCAAGCTGGGATGCACTTTCCTTAGGAACCAGAGTACCATGACCATGAGTGACATCTACCCGTTGAGTTGAGTTCTCCTTTCTGGAGTTATTCACATCTTCCATCTTTCCTTTGTTCTTGTTCTTGACAGGACTAAGAGGAGGAGTGGGTGGAGGGTCCCTGGATCTTGTGGAATAAGATAATGTTGCCAGAGTGCATGAACAAACCTTTGGGGAAGGGGAATAAATAAACAAAAAGTAAAAAGAAAAAGGTAACAAGTTAGTGAGGATTATAAGAAAATGTTGCGATATTTAAACACATAGTGAAAGAATGTAAATCGTGTCCTATTTGGAGACCTATTTGTGCCCGAGGTAGGCCTAGCGACAAATTGATTTGGAGAACTTAAAAATCTAAATGCCTCATTTTATTGATAAAAAGTAGACGAATCCCAAATCGACACTAAATAACAGGAAATAAAATGTCATTAGTGACCATCAGCCTTATTACATTCATAAAGCGAAAAGATAAACTCCTATCTATTTTGTCCCAGAAGGACCTTCCTCAGGTTGAATGCTCTCATTGATCAAATCCTCCAGTTCGCATAGGTTCACCAGTAAAAATGCCCTGGCCAGATGTTCTCCTTCGTTAACCTCACCGTTCTGGCAATCGGTGACTCTCTTCCTCACTTTTTGTTCTAATTCCAGTAGACTGTATTCCAGATATTCCAACTTTTTTCTAGCTCTGGCGGCCCTCTCTTTCCACTTATTGATTTGGTCATCTGATGGAAGACTCCTCCACCAGTCTACCAAGAGTGGGGGCGTGCTAACCATTCTGAAACTGGGGACCTCGTCCTTCATTTTCCGCAAAACAAAAGGGTTAAGACCATACCCCTACCGGACTCGACTATTTAACATCAACAATTAGCATGAAGCATTTAGTTCTCTAAATAAATGCACAGAATGTGGGTATGTCCGTTTGGATTTAGGGAAACCCAGTGGACTTTGGACAAGGCTATCTTAAAGAGTCATTATGCGGACAACATAACTGACTCATCTAGGTTTGACCATGATGCGTGCACAGTTTAATAGAGTAAGGTTTTTATAGGGTTTTAGACTGGTACCCTTGAGCGGACAACTCAAAGGGGGAAAGGCATGGAACCATCGACTACACCGTTGATCGACTGGTTTTACCGCAAATACGCCTTTTCCGGATTTAGGGGGTGATAATATCAGAAGAGCGCAACCATTCATTATAAGCGTTGCTATGGTATTTTGTTTGGCACGAGCGGAATATGATGTTGAGCATGATTATGCAATAATTAAAGCAGGCTGTCACATATTTGCACGTTAAGAAAGCAATAACTACAACAGTTCTTCATAATTTAAAGCAGTAATAAGGGAAAGCGGTAAAGGAAAGAAACAAAAAGACAAGTCAGTTTTGTAGTTGAAGAGGGAATTAAATACTTATAGGCATTAAACAAATAAAGACATATAAAGAAGTGTAAAGTCACAATAAAAGTCTGAAATGGTAAAAGCCTACAATATCCCCAGCACAGTCGCCATGCTGTCGTGCCCCCTTTTTCTAGAGCGAATCGGGTTTATGACATTTGGAGGGACAACTAATTCCTTTTAGGAATTGGGTTTGCATTTGAAGAGTCGCCACCTAATGATTAGGGTGCATTAGGACACCAAAAGAGTTTGATTTTGAATAACCAGAGATTAGGGTAAGGGCTTGAAATTATTCCAAGAGGAAGGTGTTAGACACCCCTCAGAATCCACTAGTATGGTTCCCAGCCAAACAATTATTGTGAATTTGGGGTGCAATTAACATGTAGACAAATAAGGCTCATATAAGAGGGGATTTCATATAATGGTTTGCAAATAAACAAAGTTTGGAAGAGAAAAGAAAGCTGATTTTTTAAAGAAGGAGTTGAAATGATAAAAGAAATAAAAAAATAAGGGAAAGGGGGTCCTAGGTTTATTAACAATATGGGTCACCCCACACAATGCCCGGTAATCACTCCTCAATGAGGGGCTACATGTGACATTATCGAGTGGTCATCATATCCATATCTACCCTTCCCACCCTGTTAAGGTATTAAAGCGCGGATTGGTCTCGTTTACTTATTGCATGCTATTACACATCCTAATCCTATCAGTCCCGGAGGCATTTAGGACTACTAATCCTAAAAGGGAGGGATATTAGGCTTATTTGTAGTTTCAAAGGAAAAAACTCTAAGGCGACATACAAAACACGTATTGCAAATTGGGGAAAACATATAACAAGCAGAGGCCCAGATATACCTCCTTGAACAAAGAAGCACGTAATTAGCATGACTTACACATACTGGTTAGGTCTGATTTAAAAGGTATTAAAGACGAGTGAGAGGAAATTGTTGAGACAATTTCAGCTTATCACATAGCTCAGATAAGAAGTCCGAATCTGTCCTGCCTGCTGGATGTAATTATTAACAGAAGCAGATTCAATATAATTACCCTAAGGTTTTCCTAAGTGTTTGAACAGGGGTCCTATAGGCATGGTATCTACTGGATTCAGAAAGCAATGAAACATTAAGGCTTGAAATGAACTATTTGAATGCATACTTGTTAAACTTGCTAAGTGATAGAATCAGATTATTAAAAGAGAGGCAGAATTTAAACAAATTGATTAAAAGTGCTACGGCTGATAGTAGCCATTATTACTGGTTTTATGTCTAACACTGAGTGAAGCGAATCAGACTTTATTAAAAAATCCTATAGGCATCCTTTCTATATATTACTGATTTTAAAACCTTATAGACGTGGTATCTAAATGCGGACCTTGTTTGAAACCTTACAGAATTGAACGTTTCTATAGGCATAATTTCTATATGAAGTTAAATATGCAGAATCCTATAAACATAATTTCTATATGAGGTTGAGTATGCAGGAATATAGCAGTCCTATAGTCATGATTTATACCCTTTGCATACATAGTTACCCACCCTTTTTCACTAACCAGCTCCAAATGTTTGTTACAAATTATTACAAACCAGAATAAATAAAATTACATCCAAATACAAATAAAAGTACAACCAGAGGAAGCCTGATTCTGACATCCTCTCTGAGTAACAAGATAAACCCAACTTAAAAACCATGTATCCAAAGCCTTTCTCCAATTTGAGTGTGTCAGAGTTCCCTAAGAGCCTCAATGGGACTCCGGGCAGTGCTTACACCCAAATGATATTGTTAGAATAGGGATAAGTTCAGTGTGGAAGGGCTATCCCTCAAGTGTCCAAGTTCAGAGGGAGCTCAAAGGGTCCCAAGGTAAGGCTCACAAGAGGGGGCAGAACTTAAAGTCTAAGAGAGTGTGCAAGTGAAGAGCAGAGTTCTAGAGGATAAAGGAGAGGGAAACAACTACAAATAGGTACAAAAGGGGTTCAGGGGAATAGGGAAGTTGCAAACATTCCCTGTACTTAGATATTTAGCTATTTCTGGGCATGCACAGTAATAGAGAATGTTGTTATGCTTATAAATTAACAAGAATACACAACATAGGGTAGTGACATGGAGGTTATGATTCTAGGGGAATCAAGTTTGAGCCATAGACAATAATACTTGATACTGTCATGCCTCAAATAACCATTAGCATCAAACACATTAGGGTAGGGGATTTGGGATTCATAATAGGAAAGAAACTACAGCATGCTAAAGTAAATTCTGAACTAAACACAAGCAATAGGCTGACATGCAAGTGAAGGCATTAAATAAACACATTGTTGTAGTTAAAAACCTTAATCAGGATATACCAGTTTCAAAGAAGCAAAAAACAACAGTAACAGCACTTGATAGAAAATAGGCCACAATACAAGTAACAAGAGAGAGTGCTTTTTGAATGTGAGTGTGAGTTCAGAAAACTAAGAATGTTCGTGTGTGTTTGTGTCAATGAATGAGCATGGTATTTATAGTTTGCAAGTAGGCTGAGAATAAGGCAAGAAAATAACCATGTACCAATTAAAATCAATCAGTAGAAGAACTTCCTTTAATTAAGGATTCGAACTTAAACTGTAATGAACAAAAATCATTTAAGGAAAGAGATCAAATAAGCATCTTTTGCAAAGTAGAAAATTAGGGGTAAATACATAGGAGTTTAATTAAGGGAAGGATCTCTGAAATGCACGGTTAAACAAATAAGGTAAGAATCAATCAGTACATAGTAAATCAAGGAGTCAGAGATTCGAAATTACTGGTTGATGAATAAACCAAGTCAGAAAGGCTAAGGAAAGTTTCAAATCAAACTAAGAAACAGGGAAATTAGTAAAACAAGGAAAGCATCAATCAGACTTATACAAGGAGGTCTGAAATCAGTCAAAAATTGAAAGTCATTTTAGAGGGGAAGCTCAGCATATATAAAGAGCACACAAGTATTAGACATGTGAGGTTAGGACAAAGAAAATTGTCATGCAATTGCAAAATCAGTAAGTAGTGGACTATAGGAACATGGTAGTCACATAGGTCAATTTCAGTAACTCAGCAATGGAGAAGGGAGAGAGTATCAAATAGCATGCAAAGGGTCCAGTAGAAAGACCTTAGAAGAGTTTAGTAGGGATTCAGAATCATATAAAGAAACAAAAGATTTTGAAATTCAGTCGAGCAACAGATGAAACAACTTCAGAAACACAAATAGGTCCAAAGAAATTAGGGTTTCGAAACCAAACAAGTTCAGAGATGAAGGACAAGCAAATCACATAGAAAATAGCCTCAAAACTCGAGTGAACCCCCTAGATTTAGGGTTTTCACCATCAATAGAGTATAGAGATGAAAGATAAAAGAATCAGGCAGAAATATCAACGAAGAAAATAAAATCAAACACCTTAAGAAAGGGCCACGACTTTTAACATAAAGAAACACAGTAGAAGAACAACATAAGAGACATAGTAGAAGAATCAACATCAGAAACATAGTAGAAGAACATCACAAGAAACACAGTAGAAGAATCAAAATAAGAAACACAGTAGAAGAATGACATGTTTTAAAAAAAATTAGAAAAACTTCGAAATAACTTAACAAAACCCTAAATCGGGAAAGATAAAGGTTTTGAAAGAAAATTTAATAAAACTTTCAGAAGTTTGGAGAGAACACAGATCAACAACGGATCTAAAAGAATCAGAAGAACCTCGAAGGTTAGGGTTTTAGAAGAAACCCGAAGGGTGAGAAAGGCTTGGAAATCATCGATCTAAGTAGGAGAGGTCGAGATTAGGCTTGAATAGCCATAGCTAGCCGGAGCAAGGTCAAAGATTGTCGGAGACAGCCATAGCACTGAAAACATCCGAGGTCTGGACCAAATTTCTTCAAGGTCTGACCTTGAGGCCATGATAATCGAGCATGCGGGAGTCGTAGGAGGTATATACATGCCATCAATGGCTTTGGAAGCCCTGGATGTGGTCGATTTTATGTGGTGATTGAAGGTGGAACTTAGGGTTTCTAAAATAGATTGAGAGCAGAATTGGGAGAGGAGGAATTCAAGGGCGGCTTCAGACGGGAAATGATTAGGGTTAGGGGCTGATGGGGAATTAAAAAAGGAAAGGGAAATGGGGACCGTTGATCTGGGAGATCAACGATTGAGATTAGAGAGGGGAGGTGGGGAATGGGTCTGGGTTGGTTTGAACGGGGTTTGGGTCAGGGTAATTGGGTTTGATATTGGGTTTAATTGAGGGTTGATTTAGGGCTATAATTGAAATAAACGGGGCTAGCATTTAAATGGCCACTTTTCCCTTGTTTGATTTTTATAAAAAATGGTAAAGTAATTTCTGAAAATAAATTAAAGGCACTAAGATGATTAATAATATATAATTATCAAATAAAAAATACTGGATCCCATTTTATAAATATAATTACAATTAAATCTTAGAAGATGCTAATATTGCAATTATATGCAATTTAGCCTAAAAATGCTAAATAAATTAGTAAATATATGCAAAAATTATGTTAGCTATATTTTAGTATAAATATGAGAATCCACTAAATGAATCACTAAAAATGCTAATTTTGGGGATAATTATTGATTTTTTTCTTCATTAAATAGGGCAATAAATTGATTTGAAAACCCTTAAAAATTGGGAAAAATAATGAAACCTTGGGACATACTTATATTTGCATATGCATGCTGTTTTGAAAGTATTTTGCATATAAAAAATATACAGAAAAAATTGGGTATCAACACACCCGTCATTCTGGAGGGTAGTATTGATGATGAGGTTCTTCGCGGAGGAAGCCGGGCTTGATTTCACCCTTAGCCATCTCATTAGTCTGTATCAACCTATTCATCATCGAGGCCTTATAACTTTGCGATGTTGATCCACCAGGCCTTTTGTGTCGATGAAGAAGAAGATGGGGATCGAGGGTGGATGATTCGATTCGTTCGAGTAAGGACTGCCGATATAATCCCCGTGGAGTTCCTGCTATTTTTTGAGGAATGGAATGTCACACGTAAGTGGTACACTTGTGTTTTTATCGTTTCTGCTCATGGTGGAGACGGATTCTGAAAAGATGCTTTCCTTTTCTTTTTTGCAGCAGTCCCGTGGATGCCATACGAGGTTCCCGACCTAACGGATTGGGCTTGGAAACTGGCAGCTCGCTCAACCTATGATGAGCGCAAGTGGCGAGATATGTCCAAGGGTAGATGGGAGGGAAAATACCATGGTACGTGCTGTGTGGTTTGCTTTTTTGAAAGGTACTTTCTTTTATGTGTACTAACTCCGCCATCGCAGGCATTGGGGAATTTTCTAAAATGAGACCGTGCCACCTTGGGGAGGATGAAGAATCGTCGGCTTCGGGACCGAGGAATAATAACTAACGGAAGGAACTCTCGTAGGGCGAAGGTGCTCATAGCGAGACAAGTCCTGCCCGGAGGCCTAGAGGAGATGTCTCGGCTGAGCCTGCAGCACCCGAGGCTTCTGGCCTTAGGAAAATAACTCCTTCTTTGCCGCAGTCTTCTCTTCCCGTCGAAGGTACTTCGAGGGACAAGGATTTTCGACCATCGTCTTCTTTTCCCGATTGTACTTCGAGGGGTGTTCGAGATCAAGGACCGCCTAATTCAAGCAAGGTCTCGAACAATCAAATTCTTATTGGGAGCGGTTCTGCTGGGGCCCATGAGACCAGACCGGTAGATGTGCATTCGACTTTTGAGGAGGCTCAGCGGCTCTGTTCGATGGTGAGTTTGGTCGATTGGTTTTTCAGTTTTGACTTTCATTTCCTTATTGAGCTCCGTTTTCGTAGGCCTTCGACAAGCTTAAGTCCGAGCTGATTCGCCGCAAAGCCAGGTTGCGAAAAGCCTTGGAGAGGGAGAAATCCCTCAGGCTTCTTTGTGACAAAAGGGGAGATGAGTTGGTATACCTGCGGTACAAGGCGAATCAGAGTTTGAACTATGAAAGCCACCTTGAGAAACAGGTAACCTTTGCTCCGAGGGAATGCATGATTTTTCTTCTATCTTTAGAGATTAATATTGTGGTACTTCAGTTGCAGAGCAAGACTGAGGATCTGGAATGCCTTTGGGGCGAGGTTGGCCAGGCCAAGTATAAGTGTAACGGGCTAAAGGCTTAGATAGATGCCCATATTGCAGCCAAGAAGAATGCTTTTGCCAAGGTTTCTACCCTCGATGTCCAACTCCGGAATGCTCGTGAAAACAACTCAGTTCAAACGAGCAGGATTGCAAGGCTCTAGTCCGATCTCATGGAGATGAAGGCTGAGGTCATGGACGCCCGGGCTGAAGCTGGAGAGGTTCGGACTAAGGCTAACAAGAAAGTGACCGTCTATTTAGAAGACGCTGTTGATGCTTGAGCTAAGCAGAGAGGGGCTTCAGATCGGGAGAGCAGAAGTAATGAGTATGCTCGGTGCAGATCCCGAAGGGAAACCCTCGGAGAGATTCATGCTAGGGGATTCGATATCTTGAAAGAGATAGCGCGGGCCAAGGAGGATGAATACAACACCAAATTCCTTGTGTTTGATGCCGAAGATAATGGAGAAGAGGCCGATAGGGCCGCAGTCCCCAATGGGAAAATTGACTAGGCTTTTTTCTTTTTGATTCTTTGTACAGTCTTAGAGAACTTTTGTGAATGTAGCCTTGCATTGTTTCATATATGCGTATATAAAGAAACCTTTCGATTTTCTCCTTCCATGAATTTCCATTTACTTGAATATGTTTTTCTTTGTTTTGAATTTATACATTCATTGATGATTGGCCAGATGAACTGGACTTTGAAGTAAAAACCCTTAGGTTTGCAAATCCCTCAGGTTTGCTAATCGGCCCTGAGGCTTGTTGGGCTGGATCGTAGGCTCTTACACATTTTCCCTTAGGCATTTTTAATTAACTGTTTCGTGCTTTGTCTTCGAGTCGGATTTCAACTCGAGCCCATTGACCCTTAAGTTTTTGAGTTTTAAACTGGCTCTTAGGTCGTTACGACCTTTAATTTTAAGCTGGCGGTAGTGGCTCGTATGCATTAGGTTGGTACGACCTTTAATTTTAAGCTGGCGATAGTGACTCTTACGTATTGGGTCGGTACGACCTTTAATTTTAAGCTGGCGACAGAGGCTATTATGCATTGGGTCGGTATGACCTTTAATTTTAAGCTGGCGATAGTGACTTTTATGCATTGGGTCGGTATGACCTTTAATTTTAAGCTGGCGACACTAGCACTTATGCGTTGGGTAGGTACGACCTTTAATCTTAAGCTGGCGACAGTGGCTCTCACTCATTGGGTCAGTGCGAACTCTTATGTTGGCTTTATTTTTCCCTCGCTAAAGATTTTTTGAAGTTTTTGTGTTTGTCTGACTCTTCAACAGTTCGATAAGAACCTCGATTGTGAGCCGTTATGTAGCGATAAGTGAGCATCTCGAGAGGTTTCGCTCGATGGCTGAATTGTTTGAAAGCCTATTGTTTGGAGCTGATATGATCGAAGCTCTTTTGCTTATGCTGAGGGTAGCCTAATTAACCGGTTCTTTTTGAAGTTTTTTTGAAGTAATTGAAGGCTTGTGATTTTATAGCGACGGTCGGACGTCCTTGAGTCGTGTTAGTTTGGATGGTACAGCCTTGTGACCATAGTCATTGTATTTGGCCGGAGCCTTTTAGTCCTCGAGTGAAGTAGTTTCGGCATCTATATCAAGGGTATGCCTTTTTAGAGGTCTTATAATTTCGGATATATAGCCTTAACTTTAGGATCGGGATTATGCCTTTTGCAAGGTCTTACAAATTTTAACATGCCTTACTTGAGGTCTTATAGATAAGTTACTTGGTACAAGTATGGTTCATGCCTTGCTTGAGGTCTTACAGATAGGTTTCTTGGTACAGGTATGGTTCATGCCTTTCTTGAGGTTTTACAGTTTTGGTGTTGCCTTATGGAGGGCTTATATTGTTGATAATGCCTCATGGAGGTCTTATATTGTTGATAATGCCTCATGGAGGGATTTCAGACTCGAGGTTGTCCGCTTGGGGTTTTATGGCCTTGAGTTTTTGATAGCTCGACGAGATGATAGTTGATGGCAGTCTCCGAGACGTCGAAAGTATTTTGGCTCCGGAGCCATTCTTTGTAAACTTGATGTTACCTTGTTGAGGCTTACAAGTTCGAAGTTTCCGACCCGGATGTCATATGGCTTTAAGTTTTTGATGCCAGTCCCCAAATGTTCGGGAGATGATGCCAGTCCTCGAATGTTCGGGAGGTTCTTTGGCTCTGGAGCCATTTCTCGTAAAAGTAGCATAATTCTTTGAAGCGCAAAGCATTTTTGGTGGTAAAAGATACTCCTTTGATTACTTGGTATAAGTACACATGTTTCGCCATCAAGGGCTGAATTATTCTATGCGGACACGGTTCATTCGACCGTTTGGCCCGATACATCATTTTCCTATCGAAACCCTTTTTGGATCTTCTTGACTTCTTCGAGAAGGTGATCTTCCGGGGGGATGCCCCCCAGTGTTCAAGGTTGATTGAAGAGAAGCTTTGAATACTTGTTAAGTTCTCCTTAGGTAGCATATAGATGTTGCCTTGTTAAAAACCTCGCCGGTAAAACCCTTCTTGGCATAAAACCCGATCGAAGGAAAATAATGCAACGTATGCTTTGAAACCTAAGGTCTTCAAGATGGACATCGCTTCAACTGTTCTGATCGAACACCTACACAAAGGTTAGTGTAAGATAAATAAAAAGGAGACAGTTATACCTTAGTGGTGATGACGCTTCGAGCCTCGATATGCTTAGACCATTTGCTCCGAGGATGCGGTACGGTCCTTTAATTGTTTAGCTATGTGTAGCCGAGAATGTATCTTGTGATTGCAACTCCACTGTTTTCTTATCCTTTGGCTCCTTTGATGCCGGTGCCACATCGTGCACCGCAAACATCTCTCTCACTGCATTTTGTTCCCCATACACGGTTTTTATTCCGTCCTTCGTCGGAAACTTCATCATTTGATGAAGGATTGATGGTACTGCTCTCATGCAGTGTATCCATGGCCTTCCGATCAAGGTGTTGTACCTCATGTCTCATTCGATGACATGGAATTTGACATTTTGGGTCGTGTCGGTCACGATGACCGGGAGGCTGATTTACCCTTTCGTTGTTTCGCTCGCCATGTTGAATCCGTTGAGGACTCGAGAGGCGGGCACGATCTGTTCAAGCAGTCCGAGCTGCTCCAACACCCTTGATCTGATAATGTTGGCCGAGCTACTTGGATCCATAAGTATGCGCTTAATTTGAAATGTATTCACAAGAAAAGAAATTACCAATGCGTCGTTATGAGGCTAAGATAGGGTCTCTATGTCCTTGTCACTGAATGTGAGAGAATCCTCGGGTATGTAACCTTTAGTCCGCTTTTCCCTAGTGATGGATATTTTTGTTCGTTTGACAATGGGTTCCTATGGGATGTTAATTTCTCCAACGATCATGTGGATGACATGTTGCGGCTCATCTATTTTGTTTTTCCTATTTGCCTCTCTTTCCCGGAATTGGTTTTTGGCTCGGTCGCTAAGGAACTCTCGAAGGTGCCCTTTACTAAGTAGCCGGGCTACTTCTTCTCGAAGCTGTCTGCATTCTTCTATCCTATGACCGTGTGTGTTGTGAAATTCGCACACTAAGTTAGGGTTCCTTTGCGATAGATCTGATAGTACAGGTCTTGGTCACCTGGTGTCTTTGATTTTACCGATGTCAGATATGATGTCTAAAACGTCAACATTAAAGTTGAATTCCGACAGGCGGGGTGCTTCCGTCGATCCTGTGTGTCTATCGAACTCGGCCCTACCTACGAGTCCCCGAGGATTCTGGCCTTGATCTGTTCGTCGATCATTTCGGGGTATGTTACACATTGGGACATTTCTTCTATATTCGGTGTATGGCTGGTACCTTTGTTTGATTGGCTTTGACTCCTTTTCCAGGAGTCTGCTTGGGTATACCGAGCCCGAGGGGCTCCCAGTTGGTCTTCCTTGACCCTGATCTTTGATTGGTTTCAGTTGTGAACATCCGACCAAGTCATGGAAGGATATTCAACAAAATTCTGCTTCAGCTGCTTTGAAGCTCCTTCGTTCATTCAAACCTTGGGTGAAGGCTTGCACTGCCCATTCATCGGAGACATGTGTTAATTCCGTTCGCTCTATTTGAAAGTGAGATACAAACTCCCAAAGCATCTCATTTTCTCTTTGTTTGATTTTGAAAAGTCGGATTTCCATGTAGCCACCTTGGTGGCACCAGCATGTGCCTTTATGAAAGAATCTACCAACATGGCAAATGAGCCTATCGAATTCGGATCAAGGTTCTGATACCACATCATGGCCCCTTTCGAAAGTGTTTCTCTGAACTTTTTGAGCAAGACAGATTCGATCTCATCGTCCCTCAGGTCGTTGCCCTTCACTGCACAAGTGTAGGCAGTGATGTGTTCATTAAGGTCTGAGGTTCTTTGGAAGATCGGGCATTTTGAATTTCTTCAGGATGGGTTTTGGAGCGGCATTCTGTGGGAATGGCTTTTGCACGAACTTCTTTGAATCTACACTCTTCAAGATCGAGGGTGCACCTGGAATCTGATCGACCCTTGAATTTTAGATCTCCACCTTTTTGTCGTTGGCTTCTATCATCTTTTCGCCTGACTCAATCCTCTTTGTAAGGTCCTCGAGCATCTTCATAATAGAGGGGTTAGTTGCTGACCCGTTGTTGCTCGATCTTTTTGATACCTGTTTTTCTTGAGGAACTGTTTCTGGAGCTACAGTTCTCGGAGTTTTTTGGTGGCTTTGCAGTTGAGCAATCCCCAGCTGTTGTGCCTTCAAAATCTCAAAAATAACGTGAAGGCTAACCTCTTGTTCCTCTCGAGCTGGGGTTTTCTGAGCTTCTTGTTGGTCTCCTTGGCATATGCTCCTGTTAGTGTGGGAGTTTATATCGATGTGTTGGGCATTGTGTGAGACCACATCCGCGGGGATTGGCTCTGGTGCATCCTCAAGGCTTCGCGGTGGTACACTGATACTTGGAACAACTACACTATTCTCTCCATGGTCCTCAAGACCTTTGTTTTATGCATTCACTGAGTTAGACATTTTGACCTGAATTCAAAGATTCTTGGACAAGAAAAAGTGTGAAAGATAACTTGCGTTATGTAGTAACCAGTAAGAAAACAATCACTATTATTTTTAGCCCCACAGTGGCTCCAAACTATTTACCTTGAAAATGGTAATTACAATTAGATTTGATTTTGTGGTTCTAAAAATACGTGATATGTTTTTATGCTAGCTGTTAGGCAATATATGCTAAGTATGAGACTAGAAAATAAGATAAGAACTTTAAAGCAGGATGTTTAAGCAAACCGAGTGGCTGAGAATCAGGGCCTCGAGCCAGGTTATACGGGGCCTCGAGGTTGAGCTCGATACTAAGCTATGGACAATCAATGAAGGACTAACAGTTTTGAGAGCTTTGATGAGGGCTCTTTATGATCAATAATGAGCAATAAATAAAGAACAATTAATCGAACACAATAAATGTAAGCAATACATGTAAATAATAGAATCAAGGGAGAATGTGTTTAAGTTAGAGAGCAGAAAATATTCTTGTATTTAATGTTATATGTATTTCTTACAAAGTGATAAGGGTCCCCTTTTTATATGAGGGGGAATCCCAACATAGTACTAATGCATTTATTACAAAGATACTTGGTAGGTACAACCACTTAGTGCCACGGTACAAGCTCGTACTAGACTAATAGACTTGGTCAGTCTTAGTCACATGCCTTGGGAACTTCCCGCTTTTCCATAATAACTGCCCATCTGCACTGCCCTGAGGTCCAATGTTGATAACCCCTCGGGGTTGAACCTCGGCCCCTGTCTCGAGCCTTTGGAGACGTGCTTACGAAGCGTCATAATGACCAAGAATTGGACCCTCTGATTTTTACCGTATATAATGATTCTTGGTCCTATGCGAAATAAGATAAATCTTAGTCTAGTGTAATATTAGGGGAGTGCTTAGTCCCAAGTGAGTAGAGGATAATGCTAAGTCTTGAATAGCGTAATGGAGATAGCATTTGACTTTATGCGGGAAAAGGCAGTGCTTAGCCTCATGTAAGAAGAGGAGACAGTGCTTAGTCTCATGCAAATAACGGAGGCAGTGCTTAGCCTCATGCCGGAAGAGGACACAATGCTTAGTCTCGATGCAAGGAAATGTAGTACTTAGCCTTATGCAATTAGGGAGGCAATGCTTAGCCTCATGCAGGAAGAGGAAACAATGCTTAGTCTCGATGTAAGGAAATGTAGTACTTAGCCTTATGCAATTAGGGAGGCAATGCTTAGCCTCATGCAGGAAGAGGAAACAATGCTTAGTCTCGATGCAAGGAAAGGCAGTGCTTAGCCTTATGCAATTAGGGAGGCAATGCTTAGCCTCATGCGGGAAGAGGAGACAATGCTTAGTCTTGATGCAAGGGAAGACAGTGCTTAGCCTAATGCAATTGGGGAGGCAATGCTTAGCCTCATACAGGAGGAGGAGACAATGCTTAGTCTCATGCAGGGAAAGGTAGTGCTTAGCCTTATACAATTAGGGAGGCAATGCTTAGCCTCATGCAAGGAGGAGACACTGCTTAGTCTCGTGCGAAGAGGAGACAATGCTTAGTCTCATGCGGGGAAAGGCAGTGCTTAGCCTTATGCAATTAGGGAGGAAATGCTTAGCCTCATGCAAGGAGGAGATAATGCTTAGTCACATGCGAATAGGAGACAATGCTTAGTCTCATTCGGGGAAAGGCAGTGCTTAACCTTATGCAATTAAGGAGGCAATGCTTAGCCTCATGCAAGGAGGAGACAATACTTAGTCTCATGCGAAGAGGAGACAATGCTTAGTCTCATGTGGGTAAAGGTAGTGCTCAACGTTATGCAATTTGGGAGGCAATGCTTAGCCTCATGCTCAGTCTCATGCAAAGAGGAGACAATGCTTAGTCTCTTGTGGGGAAAAGGCAGTGCTTAGCCTTATGCAATTTGGGAGGCAATGCTTAGCCTCATGCAAGGAGGAGACAATGCTTAGTCTCATGCGGGGAAAGGCAGTGCTTAGCCTTATGCAATTAGGGAGGCAATGCTTAGCCTCATGCAAAGAATATGAGACAAATGAAAAAGTAAAATATTTCTTAGCTGAAGATGTTCGTGCTAGATAATTTGTTGTCTTGAAGGCAGTTTCTTGATGTATCTACGAGTATCGTTGTCTTATTGTACCTACATTCACAGAAAAATTATGAGTTCTATGGGGGAACGTTGGTTCACGCTTTTGTCTTCTGCCTTGCCTGTGCTCCTATATTGAAATCCTATGTGAGTTATCCTGGGTAACATCTGGCTGCCATAGAAATAAAATTTTTGTAAAATATGCATGCCTTTGATAAATATAATTGTCTTTTAAAACATAGTAATATGCACTATCAAGTAAGTTAGATGAACCAGTGACTGTGACATATTTTAGAGACTTCGCGACCTTTTGCTTTAGAATTTTGAGGGTCCTACTCAACATTCTGCCCTAGTTTGAAAGCAATTTTCTGATTGTTCTACGTATGACGAAATTGGCTGAACTCTGCCCCAGTTTCTGACCATGGCAAAATGAATATTTTATTAAGATGTGACCGAACCTACAGGGCTGCCTACGTATCCCCTCTTATACGGGAATAAGGTCAAGCATTGTTCAGTTACATCAAGTGAAAAAATGTAAAAAATCCTAAACATAGTATCTGTTGACTGCGTCAGAGTTGATAGGTTTTGGCCAAATCTCTCTGTCCATTTCTGCACATATGAGTGCTCCTCCTGTTAGTACTCGATGAACCATGTAAGGACCTTGCCAATTGGGTGAAAACATTCCTTTGGCTTCATCCTGATGTGGAAAGATTCGCTTTAGCACACTAACTGCTCTGGTGTGAATTTCCTTGGTCTGACCATTTTGTTGAAAGCTCTTGTCATTCTGTTCTGGTAGAGTTGACCGTGACATACTGCGTTCAGTCTCTTTTCACCAATGAGGGCTAGTTGTTCATAGCGGCTTTGTACCAACCCTGCGTCGCTGAGCTCGACTTCTTGTATGATTCTTAGAATAATAACTTTGTATTATAAAAATATAAATTTGCTAATAATATAGAATAAAGAGCCTTTATGTACGAATATAGGCCATTATTGTAAAATTAGATAAATAGCTTAAAAATGCTAATGTAATTATATGAAATGAAATAAAATATTTGAAACATATGTTATTGGTGCAAAATAATAATTTTAAGTAGCTAAGTCATCACAAAATAATTTAAAGGGATAGTTACTAAATTTTATATAATTTAAATGCAAGAAAAATAATTTAAAACTCTAAAAATTATGGAAGACTATGGAAAATGCTTGTATAGGTTTGTAAACTAAATAATATTATAAAAAATGTTATTTTAAAAGTATATAAATATATATTTTGCAAAATATAAGGGCAAAATTGGGTATCAATAGTCAATTTGAAGTAATTTGGAGAAATTGCGAGAATATTGAAGCCAAAACGGAAGAATTTGGAGGGAGTATGACTTTGGCGTCCAGTTTGGAGCCTAGATCCTTTCAAAACTCCAAGGGCTGCAGAGCACAAAAGTAAAAAATTTGGGCGCCAAGATTGGTGCTAGGCACCTCCCATGGCGCCATTGGCAGCACATTACAAAGTTAGGCACCCAGCTTGGCGCCAGGCACCTCCCATGGCACCTTAGTGGTAATTTTGTCCTAATTCGATTGGGACTTGGTGGTTTCGACCCTATATGCTCCCAACTTGTATAAAAGTGGTTTTAAACTTACGTTTTGGTGGTTGGACATTAATTGGAGGCTAGAACATCACGTGGAACAACTTTCGGAGGAGAAAAATCATAGAGTTCTTCATTCCTTCATATTTTCTTTGTAATTTATTTATGCAAAATACTTGGATATTTTTACTATGATCGTGATTGGCTAAGCACTCTTTTTCTAGTGTTGTAATTGTCATGAATATTCATTATATCATTGTTAATTCGAATTATAATCTTGTGGTTGTTTCTTTAATTCTAATTTTAACTTGTGAATTATTACAGCTACCGATTAACCAAACTATCTTTGCTATACTTGGAAAAGTCATATTTAGATTAGAGTAAAATTAAAGAGAGCTTATTTATGAACACATGGCTATGAAATATTTTTTGTCACGCCCCGAACCTGGGGGGCGAGACTGGCACCTAGTGCCTCACCTATTCTTGCGTACCAACTTGCAACTGAGGGACTATGAACATATAATGTCATACTTTGGCCATGGGCCACAGTGCAAAATAACTGCGAATGCTGACTAAATGTCAATATATAACTGGGCCGACAAGGCCATCATAACTATTACAGCTGACAAATCAACCAAATATACACCCAAGACTTGCAAGCCCAACATATTGCACTAACTGACATGATATATCTACAAGCCTCTACTGATGGATATACTGTGATTGGAACAGCTCCCTGACCTACTTATAACATATATACATATATACACAAGATGTACATAAGGCTCCAGACTTGGAAACTTCGAAAGGCATGGAGCTTACCGACCAACTGAACTCGGGCAACACTTATTGAAGAGGCCTACCCGTCTTTCTGCCTGACCTGCATGCATGAAATGCAGCGCCCCCAGAAAAGGGACGTCAGTACGAAAGAATGTACTGAGTATGTAAGGCAATATACTGAAAGCTGAAACTAAACTGATAATATAATAACTGCAAATAGCTAGAAGTCAAAGATAATCTTAAGATATGCTTACCTGCTGATACTGACTCAACTCTATCAATATAGTAAGTAAAATAGCTACCCGGTATATAAGACTCGGTATACATATAACTGCTCTGCCGTAGTAGGCTCGCTCATAGGCGCTCGGCCGTACTAGGCTCTGTATCTCGACCAACTGGACTCACTCATAGGCGCTCAACCACAATAGGCTCGGTATATAACTTACCATCTGATTAGAGGTTGCCCAATAGGGTCTTGCCCATCGATCATAGCTCGATGGTAATGAAAATACTTTTAATAATGTATATATGTAAATTATCTGCTCTCTTAACTAGAAGAAGGAAATACACAACTAAATATGAAGTCCCGATAAGGAGAATATTATAACTTACAAAACTAGGAAACTATACGCAATTTGCGAGATTAGCAAAATATACGTAAATTTCGGGATATGAATTTTTCTTTATGCCTTATTATCAAACTTGTATAATGACGAGATCATGACAAAATGAAGGAAGAGCTTAGCCTTAACATACCTGTTCCTTGAATTATTTGAACGAAATGAAGCTTCTGCTTCTTTAAATCTTGTGAATGAAATTTTGCTGCCTTTGACACTTGAACGAAATTAATTCAGAAGGCAAAGTTTTGTTGCAAGCCTTTAAGATGAAAGTGATTTGGAGTTTGAATTTTAGAAAACAAAGTTCTACTGCAAAGCCTTTAAAATAAGAGTGATTATGGAGTTTGAATTTTTTGAAATCAAAATTCTGTTCCTAAGACTTTAAATGTAAAGTCTTTTAAAATCGAATAGGTTGGAAAGATTTGGATAAAGTCTTGGAAAGAATGGAAGGAACTTGTTATCTATTTGACACCTAATCAACGAATGACTTAGTCATTTCTTGATAATGTGGCTAGTTGCCATGTGGGATGGGGGGATAATTTTTAAGTTTTTATTCACTTATTAGTTAATCGGATAATGTCCCGTTACCCGATAATTAACCAATTACCCAAAACATTGACAATTATTCCCACTTACTTAAAACATTACTCACTTTTCACATACCTTATACACCTTTCTAGCATGGACATGTAGTACCTTGCATGTCACTAGTCCATAAATATCGGGTACCGTAGCTCGGACCGTATTTTACCCCAATATGCCAAACTTGGACGAAAAATTCGTTTTCTTTGACTTGCTTCCCCTTTCACCTTTACGAATTTATTCATCACTTGTGAAATAGTATAATCCTTATAATCTCCAAATAATTTTTTTACTTGGACTGATGTCAATTACCTTACGACAAATCCAACGTACAATACTACAGGGTGCAATATCATCGTAACTTAATACTGCAAAGCATAACATCACCGTAATGTAATACTGCTGGGTGCAATACTGTCGTAACTTAATACTGCAAAGCGTAACATCACCGTATTGTATTACTGTAGGACGTAATATCATCGTAATATACTACTGCAGAGGGTAACATCATCGTAATATATTACTGCAGAGCATAACATCGACGTAATACTGCGGGGCGTATTATTATTCCCCCCTTTGGAACATTCGTCCTCGAATGTTGACTGATGCATTTATCATTTTAATAACTTATATCTTCCGAATACTTTAGAAATTCCCTTTCTATCTAGGCGACTATTCTTTTAATGAGTCAAAAGTCCAGGGCATTCCCCCCTTAGGCCTCCTTCTCACACCACAACTTGTAGTCGGAATTTTTCCAATCTCGTAACTGTTACTACCTTTCATCATGCAGCCTATACAATTTTGAACTTGTAAGTGTGACCAATCTCTAGGATTCTTAAGTAGATCTTGATAAGATCCTTTGGGCATATATGAGTATACTGAAGTTCTTCGCTCGGTACTTTGTTGAATTCACGAATATTGTTATATCTCATCGCATAGGTCCGTTTAGCCATCCGTATGAATTTACTACCATAACTCTTACTTTAATTTATCGTTGCTGAGGTCTGCTACCAAATCCCAACTTACTCTTGTTGCTTATTCCATATGTATAAATTTAAGTCCTTTAATGCTTCCTTATTACTGCTCATCTTTAGAATGACGACCTAATCTCATCTCATACTTTGTGACTTTTGTCCATCTATTGTTGATTCACCTCAATATTGATCTACAATATACCACTGATAACTTGAAACTTTATACGTAATACCTTTCCCCTAGGGCTTACGTTACCTCAAGGAATATTCAAAGTGATTCCCATAATCGTATTTCATAGTGTCTTAATGTGATTCACCTTATGGGGGTATTCTAATTTCGTGCCGCCAGCGAAATCTTTTCTCCTTCTCTTCTCTTTTTTTTTCAAATCATTTTTCAAACGAAGGCCCATACGTCATCCTGTATCTGTCACAATTATACCCTCATTTTATTACCAGGTCAGCATTTCATTCCTTTTAAATGCTATTTATCTTACACTCTTTTGAGTTCATTAAAGCTATAGAGAGCTTTGTATAACATAGAGAAACTGTCTACTCTTCTTGTTTTCATGGGATTAATCCTAAAGACTTATCCATTCTCGTCACCTTTTCACCTGCCTTTCCTCATCCTTACTCATGCTTCCTTAAAACTTTATCGCTCTACCATACTTTAGCTTGTGACCTATACGTATCCATTTATAAACTTTCCTTCAACTTGCTTGCACCATAGATTTTCTTATGTTATTTTGGAATGTTAAGAGAGACATCACATCGTCTCCAACTTTTCTCTATTCTTTAACTAGATCTCTCAGTGCTTAGAAACCATAGGCTGGAAGGCATACCGCCGACGATGCCGCTATCATTCACGGTTGTTGGATCCCCGTGCTTATAGCCTTCTATCCGAAGTATGGACTATTTACAATCTTCTGCCTTTGAGTATCTCGTACATTGTTCACCTTTACCTTACTTACCTTAAAATCTTGCATCGTATCTTCTATCTCTTTCGGGACCTCCCTTCCACCTAGGTGTAATTCACGTCCATAACTTGAAGCTCTATTATAATACTCGCACCTCTAGTACATACACAATCTAGTGGGACCTTCATACTGACTTCTTATGAGGATGGTACTTCTTCTAACTGGATTCCTTGTAGAGCCATTATAGATTATGGTTGTTGTGTTATTTCTCTGGAACATCTGATATTAAGAGTGATTCTGTCATGTTCTCAAGCACAACTTCTATGATTTTTCTAGGTCCAATAATCCGACTCCTGATTTACTTGGGCGATGTAATTCTTTAGTTTCCTCTTCCGGATGATTAGCCTTTACATAGGCTTAAGCTTTCTTCCGATCTGTGGCTCATGGTATCAGTTATTACCTTAGCCTTTCATGGGCGCTATGGAATATCCATGATACAATCTTCTAACAATTCAATCCTTTGTCTATGCCCTAGGCTCAATTCTTTCATTTAACTTATATCAGAGTCTTCTATGGCTATATGATTATCAACAAATATGCTGCCTGAATTATAAACACTATTAACCTTTGTTAACTGGGTGCCTCGTACCCTTCTTTATCTTGCTTCTTTTGCTTGTTGAAACTTGTATTTATCTTTTTAATCTCTCATTGTCTTTCACCATAAAGGTGGATAGGCATTCTTGCCTTAAGACTTCTTATCAAGAGGCTTACACCATTCAGTACACATATGATCTGCTGAATACCTCTCATTTACTTATCATAAGCATGATACAAAGTCAAGTTCCTCTAATTCAACACTTCCACAGCTATATCTCTTATCGATCATCTTTCTGAACGTAGGCATCGTCTTATTACGAATAAAAATAGAAGTTTGGCACTTGAATTCTGATAAGTGAGATCTACCACACGATCTAGAGTAAAAAGAAAGTGTTACAGTCTTAAATGCCCTGTAGCCTCCTGCTTATAAGTGTGGTGCACGACACACCCATAAACAAGACTCTACTAGACACGGCTTGTAGACTCCCTAGGATAGAACTGCTATGATACAACTTTTGTCATGCCCCGAACCAGGGGGGCGAGATTGGCACCCAGTACCTCACCTATCTTTGTGTACCAACTTGCAACTAAGGGACTTTGAACATATGATGTCATACTTTGTGCATGGGCCGCATTGCAAAATAACTGTGAATACTGACTAAATGTCAATATATAACTGGGCAAACAAGGCCGTCATAACTATTACAGTTGACAAACTAACCAAATATACATACAAGGTCTGCAAGCCCAACATATTGCATTAACTGACATGATATGTTTACAAGCCTCTACTGATGTATATACTGTGATTGGAAGAGCTCCCCAACCTACTCATAACATATATACATATATATACAAGATGTACATAAGGCTCTAGACTCGGAAACTCCGAAAGGCATGGAGCTTACCGAACAAGCTAAACTCGAGCAACACTTATTGAGGAGACCTACCCGTCTGTCTGTTTGTCTGACCTGCATGCATGAAATGCAGTGCCCCCAGAAAAGGGACGTTAGTACGAAATAATGTACTGAGTATGTAAGGCAATATACTGAAAGCTGAAACTGAACTAATAATATAATAACTGCAAGTAGTTGGAAGTCAAAGATAATCTGAGGATATGCTTCCCTGCTGATACTGACTCAACTCTCTCAATATAGTAAGTAAAATAGCTGTCCGACCCAATAAGGCTCGGTATACATATAACTGCTTTGCCGTAGTAGGCTCGCTAATAGGCGCTCTGCCATACTAGGTTTTGTATCTCAACCAACTGGGTTCGCTCATAGGCGCTCGGCCACATGCTCGGTATATAACTTACCATCTGACAAAGGTTGCCCAATAGGGGCCTGCCCATCGATTATAGCTTAATGGTAATGAAAATACTTTTAATAATGTATATATATAAATTCTCTACTCTCTTGACTGGAAGAAGGAAATACTCAACTGAATATGAAGTCCCGATAAGCAAAATATTATAACTTACAAAACTAGGAAAATATACACAATTTGCGAGACTTGCAAAATATACGTAAATTCCGAGATATGAATTTTTCTTTATGCCTCGTTATCAAACGTGTATAATCAATAGATCATGATAAAATGAAGGAAGAGCTTAGCCTTAACATATCCATTCCTTGAATTATTTGCACGAAATGAAGCTTCTGTTTCTTTAAATCTTGTGAAAGAATTTTGCTGCCTTTGACACTTGAACGAAATTAATTCAGAAGGCAAAGTTTTGTTGCAAAATTTAAAGATGAAAGTGATTTGGAGTTTGAATTTTAGTAAACAAAGTTCTGTTGCAAAGCCTTTAAAATAATAGTGATTTTGGAGTTTGAATTTTTTGAAATCAAAATTCTGTTCCTAAGACTTTAAATGTAAAGTCTTTTAAAATGGAATGGATTGGAAAGACTTGGATAAAGTCTTGGAAAGAATGGAAGGAACTTGTTTTCCATTTGACACCTACTCAAGGAATGAATTAGTTATTTCTTGATAATGTGGCTAGTTGCCACGTGGGGTGGGGAGATAATTATTAAGTTTTTATCCACTTATTAGTTAATCGGGTAATGTCTTGTTACCCGGTAATTAACCAATTATCCGAATAATTAAGAATTATTCCCACTTACTTAAAATATTACTCATTTTTCACATATCTTATACACCTTTCTAGCATGGGCATGTAGTACCTTGCATGTCAGTAGTCCATAAATACCGGGTATTTTAGCTTGGACCGTATTTTACCCCAATATGCTAAACTTGGACGAAAAATTCATTTTCTTTGACTTTCTTCCCCTTTCACCTTTACGAAATTATTCATAACTTGTGAAATAACATAATCCTTATAATCTCCAAATAATCTTTTACTTGGATTGATATCAATTATCTTACGACAAATCCAACGTACAATACTACAGGATGCAACATTGTCGTAACTTAATACTGCAAAACATAACATCACCGTAATGTAATACTGCTGGGTGCAACACTATCGTAACTAAATACTGTGAAGCGTAACGTCATCGTAATGTAATACTATAGGATGTAATATCATCGTAATATACTACTGTAGAGGGTAACATCATCGTAATATATTACTGTAGAGCATAACATCGACGTAATACTGTGGGGAACAACATTTTTTATTGTTAGGATAGAAATATACCTAACAATATTGCTTA
Source organism: Nicotiana sylvestris (assembly GCF_000393655.2). Taxonomy (NCBI): domain Eukaryota; kingdom Viridiplantae; phylum Streptophyta; class Magnoliopsida; order Solanales; family Solanaceae; genus Nicotiana; species Nicotiana sylvestris. The sequence goes on along the minus strand of NW_027184356.1, from coordinate 84,207 downwards.
GTTTAATGTCGTACTGTATTCGTTCATGATAGATTCAATACCATAGATATATATGATTGATATATTGCAGATATAAGGATAGTACGGTGGGAACATGCTGTTTGTACAAACGATTCGGTTAACCATGAATCATAGATAATTCAGATTAACAGGTGTAATTACGAACTCAATAGGATTAATAATTCGACCACAAACCACAAATTTCCATCTCATTTGATTAAAATTCAACCAAAATAGCTTGCTTCTTATTAATTTAGTTGTTTACTTGTTTAAATTACGCAATAATAGTCTTAGTAGAAAAAACCATCACTTTTAATTATCTTGAATAGTTAATTAATTTTAGTTAGCTTAGTTAATAATTATTCCAAGTCTCTATGGGTTTGACAATGGACTTTCAAGTCACTTTATTACTTGACGAACACGTATACTTGCGTGTACTTTGGGAATCAACAAATTTTTAGCGCCATTGTCAGGGACTTAGCAATTGATAGTTTAATTGAGTTAAATTTATAAGTTTCCTGTTCAAGTTTTGACTTGTTTGATATACCCGATCTGTCTTAGGTGCTTGTGAAGTAAATGTCAGGGAAGAAGGATGAGGGTAAATATAAACTTGAACCCTTTGAGAATGAACATGAGACACTCTTCTACCTAAATAAAAAAAAAGCAACAAAAGAAGCAAAAGAAGATAAAGCACAACAAGAGCGGCAACACAGGTTGAGGAAACCAAAAAACAACAAACAATTGTGGAACTTTCACAATATGTAAGGATGACAAACAATCAAGAACTACCAGGGATCGCAGGTACAATATGTAGCCTTGGAAATATGACATGAGCCATCATCAAGCCGACCATCACCGACCATTTTGATTTAAAATAATATATGGTGCAACTCCTACAATCCCAAGTTCAATATGTGTAGTTGCCACATGAGGATCTACAGAGGCTTATTTAGAATATTTTGGAGATCACATATACCTACAAATTTTCAAATTTCTTTTGGATTACGTCAGACTGACATTATTTCCCTTTTCACTATTTAGGAAAGCAAAGAAATGGTTACAAAAGGAGCCTGCAAATTCAATCAGAACCTGGGATAATCTAGCACAAAAATTCTTGAATAAATTATTCCTTTGTCGAAAGACAAAATCTCTAAGGAGCCACATTTGAGGATTCCAACAAAAGGAAGGGGAAACTCGTCAACAAGCTTGGGAGCAATTAAGAAGCTACTCAGAGACTGCCCACACCATGGTCAGACAAATGAAGTTTTGGGTCACACTTTTGTGGAAGGTTTAGATGAAGCCTCCAAGATGTACGTAGACTCCGCTTGCGGAGGTATATGTATGGAGAAACCATATGATGAAATCCAAGCCTTGCTGAACAACTTTACTGCAAATGATTAGAACTAGCAAGGAGAAGGAGACCCAAGTAGAGCAATCAGGCCTAAGACAGGTGGTATGATTGAAATAGATGCCCTCACATAGTTGAGAGATAATATAGCCAATCAGGCTAGAAAGCTCCCTTAAGAACAAGTGCAACCACTGTAGCATGTGCAATAAGTGACAATTTATTATGAGTTTTGTGGGGAAGCCCACACAGGTGAACAATCTACAACAAACCTCGAATCCATCTATTATGTGGGGCAATAAAGTAAAAGCCCGATGAATTAGAACACTCAGTCAGGTAACACATACAATCAGAATTGGAGGAACCATCCTAAATTCTCATAGGTTGCAAACCGGAGCAACAACAGGACTCAAGGTAATTACAATCATCCACCGAAACTACCACAACACATCCGATAAAAAGCTCTTGCTCGATAACCAGAAGATAATGGATGATAATCAACAATTGCGTAAAAGGTTTGAAAATCTAGAAGGAAATTCGGGCCCTATAGGAGCTCTCCCAAGCGGTATAGAGAAGAAATCTCAAGTCAATGCAATTACTTTGACAAATGGGAGAGACTTGGTAGAAGTGTCTAAAGAGAAGAAGGATTCATCTAGGCTCGAAGAGGAAAAAGTGCCAAAACCCGTGGAGGTGGCTGAGAAAAATGTAGTTGCATCTGAGTATGTAGTAGAAAGGGTACCACATCATTTTCCTCAAAGGATGAAAAAGAAGAATGATGACCACACATTTCACAAATTCCTAGATATGCTGAAGCAAATACATTTGAACATTTCTTTGGTGGACATGCTCCGTGATGTGCCAAAATATGCTAAATAATATCAAGGACATAGTGGAAAATAAAATAAGGTTAACCGAGTTTGAGACCATCGCACTCACTAAGGTGCGCACTTCTAGGATCCAACATAAGCTTCAACAAAAGCTTAAGGATCCAGGCAACTTTACCATCCATGTGAGGATTGTTGAGGTTGATATGGGTAGAGTTCTATATGATTTGGGTGTAGTACAAATTTGATGTCGTTATCAGTGTTCAAGAAATTATACTTAAGAGCCCCGAGACCTACCACGATAATGCTACAATTGGCTAATATAACTTATGCATACCCTGAGGAGGTAATTGAGGATGTGTTTCTATAGATTGGAAAGTTTATCTTCCCAAAAAACTTTATCATCTTGAACTATAAGGCTGATGAACGAGTTCCTATCATCTTGGGGCGACCTCTTTTAGCCCCTGAAGATGTAATTGTCAAAGTTTAAGAATGTAAGATGATCATGAGAGTGGACAATGAAGAAGCAGTCTTCAATGTGTATTGAGCCATTCAGTTGCCTCGTCATTACAAGGATCTTACTTTGATTTATGTATTTGAGGATGACGAACCAACCCTAGGGATACATTTATTTAAAGATGATGCACTAGAATAAGCACTGATGCAGTTCAATCACATGGAACTTGAAGAAGGGGTTGAGGAGATGATGCCCATTTTGTATGCATCATGTGAATATATTAGAGAAGAACCTACGCCTTCTATTAAGGAGGCCCCAAAACCGGAACTTAACCCTTTCCATATAATCTTCATTGTGCATATTTGGAAGTTCTAACTACTTTACCTGTGATTATTTCTTCTTATTTGTCTAACTTGCAGGAAGAAAAGTTGTTGAGAGAGCTAAGGGAGAACAAATGTGCCATTGAATGGACAATGTCTGGCATAAAGGGCATTAGCCCTGCATTCTTCTTGCACATAATACTCATGGAGGAAGGACATAAGCCTAGCGTAGAAAATAACACCACCTAAATTTGATCATGAAAGGGGTGGTAAGAAAAGAAGTGATTAATTGGCTTAGCGCAAGTGTTATATTTCCTATCTCCGATAGTAAGTAGGAAATCCCTGTCTAATATGTACCTAAAAAGGGAGGTGTGACTATTGTAGTGCACGAACAAAATGAATTAATCCCAACTAGGGAAATAAATGGTTGGCGAATATGCATAGACTGTAGGAAGTTGAATAATGCTACATGAAAATATCCCTTTCCCCTCCTCTTTATTGATCAAATGTTTGACATTTTTTCCGGACAGGAATACTACTATTTCCTCAATGGATGTTCAGGGTATAATCAAATTGCTATTGCCCCGAAAGATTAAGAGAATACCACTTTTACATACCCTTATTGAACCTATGTAATTAAGAGAATGCCATTCGGGTTATATAACGCACCAAAAACTTTTCAAAGGTGTATGATGGCATTTTTAGAGATATTGTGGAACGACTTTTTGAGGTCTTTATGGATGATTTTTTTGTGTTTCGTCCCTCTTTTGATGAATATTTAACCAATCTTTCTAAGTACTTGCTAGAGGTGAGGAAACTAATCTTGTGCTGAACTAGAAAAAAATGCCATTTTATGGTGAACGAAGGCATAGTTTTGGGGCACAAAGGTGTCCAAAGACGGGTTGGAAGTTGACAAGGCTAAAGTAGAAGCAATTGAAAAGTTTCCACCACCATTTTCCGTGAAAGGATTCCGAATTTTACTAGGACATGCAGGTTTCTATTGCTGATTCATTAAGGATTTCTTAAAGATTTCCTCTCAATTGTGTAGGTTGTTAGAAAAGGATGTGCCATTCAAGCTCGACGATGCTTGTTTGAAGGCATTCATGGAGCTAAAATAAAAGGTAGTGGATACATCAATTATAGTGGCTCTAGACTGGTATGAGCTATTCAAGCTGATGTATGATGCCAACTACTGTGCAAGTGGGGCGATGTTGGGTCAAAGAAGGAATAAAGTGTTTCACTCCATTTACTACGTAATCAAGATTATTACTCCTACTCAAATAAATTATACCATGACCGAAAAGGAGTTGCTTACTATAGTTTTGGAATATGATAAATTTTGGGCTTATGTTGTTCGCACTAATGACATCGTCTACACAGACCATTCATCCATCAATATTTATTAAAAAATAAAGATGCTAAACCGAGGCTAATCCGTTGGGTTTAATCTTGCAGGAAATTGACTTGGAGAATCGAGATCATAAAGGAACAGAGAATCAAATGGCCAATCACTTGTCTAGGTTGGAAACTCGGAATCATGTTGTAATGACCCGACCGGTCGTTTCATGAGTTTTAGTCTTGTTCTCCCCATTTCTGATTTCTTATGTGTTGTTTAGATACATTTCATTGTATCGTGTTGGTTGGTTCGGGTTTGGATTAGTTTTGGAGTGATATGAGATACTTAGTCTCTTGAGTTGGCCATTTAGTTGGAAAAGTCAACTGGGAGTTGATTTGTGAGTAAATGATCTCGAAATTTGGTTTTAGGGTTGAGATAGATTTGTGAGATGATTTGGGACTTAGGAGCATGATCGAAATGTAATTCAGAGGTCCGTGGTCGATTTAGGCTTGAATTGGCAAAATTGAAATTTTGGCATTTTTCGGTTGGTAGTGGAAATCTTGATATCAAGGTCGGAGTGGAGTTTCGGAAATTGGAGTAGGTTCGTTGTGTCATTTGTGACGCGTGTGAAAAATTTCAGGTCATTCGGATGAGGTTTGATAGGTTTTTGGATCGATTGTGGAATTCAAAAGTTTTGGAATCTTTTGGTTTGAATCCGAGGGTGATTTGGTGTTTCGATGTTGTTTTGAGTGTTCTGAGGGTTGGTATGAGTTGGAATGATGATATGTGACTTGTTCGTATTTTTGGATGAGGTCTAGGGGGCCTCAGGATGATTTTGGATGGTTATTGGAGAGTTGGAAAATGGAGTTTGCAGCTGAAGCTGCTGTGTTTCTGTGATAACTGCACCTGCGGATTGGGGACCGCAGGTGAGAGCCGCAAAAGAGACATTTTGATCACAGGAGCGAAGGCCAGTTGGTTGGGGATGCAGCGCATATGCGGAAGGTTAGTCCCACCTGCGAGCCTGCAGAAGCGGTGGCTTGATCGCAGGTGCGGATTTGGACTTTAAGTGAAATTCTGCAGATGCGGAACCCATGGGCAGAACATATAAAATCTTTACGACTTCCATTTTCGACCGCCTACAAGCCGTCTCTTTGCATGCCACCCCTCAATGCCCAATCGCTGAACTCCCTTCCTCAAGCACACCACACTCTTCTCCAATTCCGATGGTCAATCATCATTACCCTCCATGTGACAATCCATTGCCTATACTTAACCCTACCCCTACTATACAGAGTAAAACCACTAACACTACTAGTACGACTGTTAATCCAAACATCATGCCAAACCACAATATAACACCACCAAATACAACTATCCATAATGCAAAGACCTTGGTACACAACCTTCAAAGAAAACCACCATATCAACCACCAACACTTTCACTTCCCACGCTTGATCATGAGCAGCCCACCTCACCCACAACCTACAAATCCGCTGATATACACTTCCCAAATACCACCACTGGAATATCCACTCCAATCGTGGTTAGAGATGGGGCTACAGGGATACTATCTAATCTTTACAATATAATTAAACAATCAGGAGATAATTTTACTAGTCCATAACCCAACTCACCTTGCAGAGACTGTCACAGAAGGGATGAGAGGGATGGAGGCAGTGACTCAGTCATAGTGGTCCAACATCCACAGACCACTAATGTTGGAACACACAAGGCCCTCATCATCGACACAGTCACCATGGGCTCACCCAACATTTCTGTCACGACCCCGGTTTGCCCTCCGTGAACCATCGTGACGGCACCTAGTCTCTACGACTAGGTAAGCCTAACAAATGCACAAAATAACAAAACTTGTGGAAGAAATAATTTAAAGCCAAAATTACCGAATGAAATAAAATTTAAAAATACCGCTCGACATACACAACACAACTTCTCGAACTAACAATATTTCCCAAAACCCGGAATCTCATGAAACAACAAGCCTTGGAATGTCTACTAGTGTCTAACTCTAGAATATCTAACAAGGAAAAGAAATGCAGAAGGGCTAATACAATAGAGAGAGTAGAAAGGGACTACTCGGTCTGCGGACGCGACAGATATACCTCGAAGTCTCTGGAACAGTCGCCTCGCCTCAAGGGTGATACGACTAAGCCGAAGTACCAGGATATGCACATGAAAAACATGCATAGAAATGGCATGAGTACACCACAATGGTACTCAGTAAGTGCCGAGCCTAACCTCGGTCGGGTTGGGACGAGGAAGGTCAGGGCCCTACTGAGGTTAAATAAAATATAAAGTTCGACAGTGTAGAACAGAATAGTATAAATAAGTAAATCAGTAAAAGTAACACAAGATATAAAGGGCAACAACAACTATCACAGAGACAAGGTAAACACAGAAAGAAATACGGCTCAACACCAAAATAACAATCGGGGATCTCCCAGGATACCGTCCTATTGTACCAAATATACATAACCAATGGATCTCTCGGGATGCCATCCCGTAGTCCAACTCATAGTGCGCGAGGATCTACCGGAATCTCGTTCCGTAGTCCCAAATGTAAATACCCAGTACCGGGGGAATCTACCGGGTGCAGTCCCGTAGTTCTATATAACTATGCAGGGGGATCTACCAGAATCCCACATATGTAGTCCCAAATGTAATTACACAGCAGCATCAGGAAAATATTCAGAAATGTCAATTTCATATCAAGGCAAACAGGTAATTCTAGCCTAGCATGCTGCACGGAATTCAGGTGAAGCAGTTTGAGCAAATAAGGCAATTAAAACACTTAGACATGCTTTTCTAAGCTAACAACAGGCTTCTAATGCAGGTAGTATAAACAGGAAAAGAAACATACTAGTAATTACTTAATGAAAACCGGATTTTCAACAACTAGCACAAGTACGCACTCGACACCTCACGTACAAGGCATTTCAATTAACAGTAATACCAAATCCTAAGGGGAAAGTCTCCCACACAAGGTTAGGCAAGCCACTTACCTCGAACCGACTCAAAATCAACTCGAAACCATGTTCTTGCCACGAGTACTCGACTCCAAATGGCCCAAATCTATTCAATCCAATTGCATAATGTAAATAACACCTCAAGTAACTGATTCTACAATTAAATTCTAAGCTAATATGCGAAATTAGGTAAAATGATCAAAATGCCCCTCAGGCCCATATCTCGAAATCAGATAACATTTATATTTTCAGAATCCTCATACTCTCACGAGTTCATACATACCAAAATAATCAAAATCTAAGGTCAAATTCCCAATCAAAATTTGAATTCTAGGTCTAAGAACTTTCTTCCAACTTTTCCCCAATTTTCATCTCCAATCAAAAATTAAATGATGAAACTAAGTATAGATTGATGGAATATAACTAGAAAGGGTTAAAGAATTGTTACCCAATGATTTCCTCCCAAAATCGCCCTCTCCCGAGCTCCAATTTGATTTTTCAAAGTTTTGAACCAAACTCTCGAAATTTTATATTTCTGCCCAGAGATTACCGCATCTGTGGTCAAGGGAGCACACTTGCGGTCCCGCACCTGCAAAAGAATGCATCACAGGTGCAAAAAGTAACTTAACGGGCTGGGTCCGCATCTGCGGTCACTTGGCCGCATCTGCGAAAACCCAACCACACCTGTGGATCCTGGAGCTTGGGCCATATCTCGCTCCTGCAGCCACATAGCCGCTTCTGCGGCGCCGCACCTGCGGTCCCACACTTACAAGTGCGGTTATGACAGGAAACCAGCTGCTGAAGCTGCTTAAACAAATTCCAAATTCTTCCGAAAACCTTCCGAAACCATCCCGAGGCCCCCGGGACCTCAACCAAAGGCACCAACAAGTCATATACCACTATCCAAACTTGTACCAATCTTCCAAACACCTCAAACAACATCGAATCAACCAATTAGCATCGGATTCAAGCCTAAGAACTTCAAAACTCTAAAAATATGCTTGCGATCAAAAAGTCTATCAAACCTCATTCGAATGACCTGAAATTTGCACACACGTCACATTCAACACAACGGAGCTACTCCAACTTCCGGAATTCCATCTGACCCTCTGATCAAAATCTCACTATCAAAATGGAAACTTCAAAAATTCAACTTTTGGCATTTCAAGCCTAAATTAGCTACGGACCTCCAAAACATAATCTGATCATGCTCCTAAACCCAAAATGACCCAGCGGAGCTAACGAAACTATCGAAATTCCATTTCGAGACCGTCTTCACACTATTCCAACTACGGTCAAATTTCCAACACTTAAGCTCTCATTTAGGGACTAAGTGTCCCAAACCTCTCCGAAACTCAAAACTGAACATCCCGACAAATTAAAATAGCAGAAATAAACACGGGGAAAGTAGTTAATAGGGGATCAGGGCGTAAATTCTTAAAACGACCGGCCGGGTCGTTACATCCTCCCACACTTAAACATTCGTTCCTCCTCGAACGAGCATAGAGACATACCTGGAGTAGTGAAAAGATGAGGGTAACGGCTGCGCATATCCTTCTCGGTCTCCCAGGTCGCCTCCTCAACTGGCTGACCCCGCCACTGAACCTTCACTGATGCAATGTTCTTTGACCTCAGCTTTCTAACCTGCCTATCCACTATTGCCACTGGCTCCTCAACATAGGATAGATCCTTGTCCAACTGGACTGAACTGAAATCCACACGTGCGATGGATCGCCGTGATACCTCCGGAGCATTGAAACATGAAATACCGGATGAACTCCTGCCAAGCTGGGAGGTAAGGCAAGCTCACAAGCAACCTCCCCAACACGCCTCAATATCTCAAAAGGGCCAATAACCCCTGGACTTAACTTCCCTTTCTTCCCAAATCTCATAATGCCCTTCATAGGCAAAGCCCGAAGCAGAACCCACTCACCAACTATATAGGAATCATCATGAACCTTCCGGTCCGCATAGCTCTTCTATCTCGACTGGGCTGTATGGAGTCTATCCTGAATCAGCTTAACCTTCTCCAAAGCATCTTGTACCAAGTTTGTGCCCAATAATCTGGCCTCACCCGGTTTAGACCAACCCTCCGGGGACCTACACCGCCTACCATATAAGACCTCATACGGTGCCATCTGAATGCTGAACTGATAGCTGTTGTTGTAAGCAAACTCTGCCAATGACAAGAACTGATTCCAAGACCCTCCAAACTCAATCACACACGCACGGAGCATATCCTCAAGAATCTGAATAGTGCGCTCGGACTGTCCATCCATCTGAGGGTGAAATGTTGTACTCAACTCCACCCGAGTACCCAATTCATGCTGAACGGCCCTCCAGAACAACGATGTGAACTGAGTACCTCTATCTGAAATGATAGACACTGGAATACCATGCATACAAACAATCTCCCGGATATAAATCTTTGCTAGGAGCTCCGAAGAATAGGTAGTACACATAGGAATGAAGTGCGCAGACTTGGTCAGCCGATCCTCAATTACCCAAATAGCATCAAATTTTCTCAAAGTCCGTGGGAGCCCAACTACAAAGTCCATGGTGATCCACTCCCACTTCCACTCCGAAATCTCTATCTGCTGAAGCAGCCCACCTGGTCTCTAGTACTCATACTTTACCTGCTGACAGTTGAGGCACCGAGCTACAAATCCAACTATATCCTTCTTCATCCACCTCCACCAATAGTGTTGCCTCAAATCCTGATACATCTTTGCGGCGCCCGGATGAATGAAATATCGCGAACTGTGGGCCTCCTCCAGAATCAACTCCCGAAGCCCATCAACATTGGGTACACAAATCTAACCTTGCATCCTCAATACACCGTCACCACCAATAGTCACATCCCTGGCATCACCACGCTGGACCTCGTCCTTGAGGACAAGCAAATGTGGGTCATATTACTGACGTTCCCTGATACAATCAAATAAGGAAAACCGAGAAACCACACAAGCTAGAACCCGACTGGGCTCCGAAAGATCCAATCTCACAAACTAGTTGGCTAAGGCCTGAACATCCATTGCCATAGGTCTCTCCGATGCTGGTAAATAAGCCAAACTCCCCAAACTCTCTGCCTGGCGACTCAAGGCATCGACTACCACATTGGCCTTGCTCGGGTGATATAAAATAGTGATATCATAGTCCTTCAGCAACTCTAACAACCTCCTCTAGCACAAATTTAGATCCTTTTGCTTGAACAAGTGCTGCAAGCTCTGATGATCAGTATAAATCTCACAAGGCACACCGTACGAATAATGACACCAGATCTTCAAGGCGTGAACAATGGTAGCTAACTCAAGGTCGTATACCGGATAATTCTTCTCGTGAACCTTCAACTATCTGGATGCGTAGGAAATTACCCTACCATCCTGCATCAAAACCGCTCCAAGGCCAATCCTCGAGGCATCACAATAAATCGTATAAGACCCCGAACCTGTAGGCAATATCAACACTGGGGCTATAGTCAAAGCTACTTGAGATTTTAAAAGCTTGCCTCACACTCTTCCGTCCACTGGAACGGAGCACCCTTCTGGGTCAGTCTGGTCATACAGGCTGCAATTGATGAAAAACCTTCAACAAAATGACGATAATAACCCGCCAAGCCAAGAAAACTGCGGATCTCTGTCGCTGAAGATGGTCTGGGCCAACTCTGCACGACCTCGACTTTCTTCGGATCCATCTGAATACCCTCAATCGATACCACGTGGCCTAAGAATGCCATAGAATCCAACCAAAACTCACATTTCAAGAACTTAGCATATAACTTCTTTTCTCTCAAGGGCTGAAGCAATGCCCTCAGGTGCTTCTCATGATATTCATGACTCTGGGAATACACCAGACTATCATCAATAAAGACAACGACGAACGAGTCAAGATATGGCCGAAACATACTATGCATCAAATGCATAAAGGTTGCTGGGGCATTGGTCAGCCCAAATGACATAACAAGGAACTCGTAATGACCATACCGTGTCCTGAAAGCTGTTTTCGGGATATCTGGCTCCCAAATCTTCAACTGATGGTAACCTGAGCGCAAGTCAATCTAAGAAAACACCCGTGCGCCTTGAAGATGGTCAAATAGATAATCAATACGAGGCAAAGAATAACGGTTCTTCACTGTAACCTTGTTCAACTGGCGATAATCAATACAAATACACATATAACCATCCTTTTACTTCACAAACAAGACAGGAGCACCCCAAGGTGATACACTAGGCCGAATAAAACTCTTATCATGCAATTCCTGGGACTGATCATTCAACTCCTTCAAATTAGAAGGAGCCATATGGTATAGAGGAATAGAAATGGGCTGAGTGCCCGGCAACAGAGCAATGCCAAAATCAATATCTCTATCAGGCGGCATGCCCGAAAGATCAACTGGAAACACATTGGGAAAATCCCGTACTACTGGGTCTAAATCAACTGAAGGGATATCAATACTAACATCTCTCACATAAGCTAAATACGTGTCACACCCCTTCTCAACCATACGCTGAGCTTTAAGAAAAGAAATAACTCTACTGGGAGTGTGATCTAAAGTATCTCTCCACTCAACACAAGGTACACCTGGCATAACTAGTGTCACGGTTTTGGTGTGATAATCAAGAATAGCATAATGGGGCGACAACCAGTCCATGCTCAAGATAATATCAAAATCTACTATGCTGAGCAACAATAAATCGGCTTTGGTTTCAAAACCACTAAGAGCAACCAAACACGACCGATAAATGCGGTCCACAATAAGAGAATCTCCCATAGGAGTAGAAATATAAATAGGGGAACTCAAAGAATCTCAAGGTACACCCAAATGCAGAGCAAAATAAGAAGACAAATAAGAGTAAGTGGAGCCTGGATCGAATAGAACCGATACATCTTTGTGACAAACCAGTATAATACCTGTGATGACAGAATCAGAGGCAACAACCTCGGTATGGGCAGGAAGGGCATAGTATCTGGCCTGGACTCCCCCTCTAGAGTGACCTCTACCTCCCCGACCTCCACCTCTAGCTGGCTGAGCAGGTGGGATAACAACTGGAGTTGTAATCATAGCCTGAGAACTCTATGGGGCACGCTGTGGCTGAGAAGTCTGTGGAGGTGCACCCCTCCCAAGTCTGGGGAAATCCCTCACCATATGGCATGTGTCACCACACTCAAAAAAGTTCTGGGAGGACGTGGCCGCTGTGACTGGCTCGGGCAAGGTCTGCTGGACTTACCTCTAAAAGCAACCTGCGCGGAAGGCGCGCTAGAAACCGAAGGTGCATAATAAGGCTCCTGAGGCCTAGGAGGAGCTGGAATACCACTGGCTTCTGGAAGAGCTAAATGAACAAGGCGACTCATATAATCCCTACCATGAAGACCTGCAGCTGGGACACGGGCACCGGAATAGTGGCTCGACTCTCGAGACCTCTTGGCCTCCCTCTCCTCTCTCTCCCTAGCATGCATACCCTTAATTCTCCTAGCAATGCTCACCACCTACTGATAGGAAATATCCATCTCCAACTCACAATCCATGCTAGACCTGTTGTTGGGAATAAGTCCCTCAATAAACAAGCGAACCCTCTTGCGAATAGTAAAAAACAAGGCTAGTGCATGTCTAACCAAACTAGTGTAACAGACAGCATACTCTGAGATAGTCATATCACCCTAGTGCAAATGCTCAAACTCTGCGCGCCATGCGTCCCTGAGGCTCTGAGGAACATACTCTCTTAGGAACAGATCTGAAAACTAAGTCCAAGACTATGAAGCAGCCTCATCCGGACTGTCTAACTCATAGGTACGCCACCACTCATAGGCGGCTCCTCGAAGCTGGAAAGTAGTGAAGGAAACCCCGCTCGATCCTGATATACCCATGGTACGAAGAATACGGTAACACTCATCTAGAAATCCTAGAGCATTATCCGATGTTATACCATTGAATACAGGAGGCTTGTACTTCTTGAACCTCTCAAGCTTCAGTTGCTCATCCTCGGATACTGCTGCCCTGTCCTCGAGCTGGTCTCGGACTGCAGGCTGTATAGGAATAATCTCAGGGACCTGCTCAACATGCACTCGCTGCTCAAGAGTGTGGGCGGCGAAGGTCTGTGCTCCTCCCCCGGCCTAAGACATAGCTGCAGCAAGGGGAAGCAATCCTACCTGAGCCAAAGTGGTGTACATGCTCATGAACTGTGCCATAGTCTCCTGAAGTGCTGAAGTAGTAGTAGCAGTAGGCGTATCAGGTGCCTGAATTCCGGCTGGAACTGCTGGCGGTACCTCGGTGGTAGCTCGCGCAGGTGCTCTGGCTGCACCACATGCGCATCCTCGACCTCTACCTTGGCCCCCACCTCTGACGGCTGCAGTAGGGGGCGCGAGTGCCTGATCATCTCGGGTAGCGCATGTCCTCCCCATCTATGAGAGAATAGAAGACAGAAGTTTAGAATTATGACATCAAATCTCGCACGACAAGGAAATCAAATAAAGTGGAATTTTCCTAATAGTTACATAGCCTCTCATAGATAAGTACAAATATCTCCGTACCAATCAACGAGACTCTAATAAATCGGCTTGTGATTCATGTCTCCTATGAACCTAGAGCTCTGATACCAACTTTTAACGACCCCGGTTCGCCCTCCGTGAACCATCATGACGACACCTAGTCTCTACGACTAGGTAAGCCTAACAAATGTGGAAAATAACAAAACTTGCGGAAGAAATAATTTAAAGCCAAAATTACTGAATGAAACAGAATTTATAAATACCGCTCAACATACACAACACAACTTCTCAAACTAACAATATTTCCCAAAACCCGGAATCTCATGAAACAACAAGACTTGGAATGTCTACTAGTGTCTAACTCTAGAATATCTAACAAGGAAAAGAAATACAGAAGGGCTAATACAATAGGGAGAGTAGAAAGGGACTTCTCTGTCTGCGGACGCGGCAGATATACCTCGAAGTCTCTGGAACAGTCGCCTTGCCTCAAGGGTGATAGGACTAAGCCGAAGTACCTGGATCTGCACATGAAAACACATGCGCAGAAAGGGCATGAGTACACCACAACGGTACTCAGTAAGTGCCGAGCCTAACCTTGGTCGGGTGGTGATGAGGAAGGTTAGGGCCCTACTGAGGTTAAATAAAATATAATGTTCGACGGTGTAGAACATAACATAAATAAGTACAGCAGTAAAAGTAACACAAGATATAAAGGGCAACAACAACTATCACAGAGACAAGGTAAACACAGAAAAATATACGGCTCAACACTAAAATAACAATCGAGGATCTTCCAAGATACCGTCCTGTAGTCCTAAATATACATATCTAATGGATCACCCAGGATCCCGTCCCGTAGTCCAACTCATAGTGCGCGGGGATCTACCGGAATCCCGTTCCGTAGTCCCAAATGTAAATACCCAGTACTGGGGGAATCTACTGGATGCAGTCCCGTAGTTCCATATAACTATGCAGGGGGATCTACCGGAATCCCTCATCCATAGTCCCAAATAAACAGACAAGGGGGAGCTATCGGAATCCCACATCCGTAGTCCCAAATGTAATTACACAGCAGCATCAGGAAAATATTCAGAAATCTCAATTTCATATCAATGCAAACAAGTAATTCTAGCCTAGCATACTGCACGGAATTCAGGTGAAGCAGTTTGAGCAAATAAGGCAATTAAAACACATAGACATGCTTTCCTAAGCTAACACATGCTTTAAATATAGGTAATATAAACAAGAAAAGAAGCATACTAGTAATTACTTAATGAAAATCGGATTTTTAACAATTAGCACAAGTACGCACTCGTCACCTCACGTACTAGGCATTTCAATTAATAGTAATACCAAATCCTAAGGGGAAGGTCCCCCACACAAGGTTAGGCAAGCCACTTACCTCGAACCAGCTCAAAATCAACTCGAAACCACGTTCTTGCCACGAGTACTCGACTTCAAATGGACCAAATCTATTCAATCCAATTTATTAATGTAAATAACACTTCAAGTAACTGATTCTACTATTAAATTTTAAGCTAATACACGAAATTAGGTAAAATAACCAAAACGCCCCTCAAGCCCACGCCTTGGAATCAGGTAACATTTATATTTTCAGAATCCTCATACTCTCACGAGTTCATGCATACCAAAATTATCCAAATCTAAGGTAAAATTCCCAATCAAAATTTGAATAATAGGTCAAAGAACTTTCTTCCAACTTTTCCCCAATTTTCATCTCCAATCAAAAATTAAAAGATGAAACTAAGTATAGATTGATGGAATATAACTAGAAAGGGTTAAAGAATTATTACCCAATAATTTCATCTTCAATTTCCTCCCAAAATCGTCCTCTCCAGAGCTCCAATTTGATTTTTCCAAGTTTTAAACCAAACCCTCGAAATTTCATATTTTTGCCTAGCGATTACCGCATCTGCGGTCAAGGGAGAACACCAGTGGTCCCGCACCTACGGAAGAATGCATCACATGTGCGAAAAGTCACTTAACAGGCTGGGTCCGCATCTGCGGTTGTTTGGACGCATTTGCAGCACCGCATCTACAAAAACCCAGCCGCACCTGCGGATCCTGAAGCTTAGGCCAAATCTCGCTCCTGTAGCCACATAGCCGCTTCTACGGCGCCGCACCTGTGGTCCCACACTCGCAGGTGAAGCTGCTCAAACAAATTCCAAATTCTTCCGACAACCTTCCGGAACCATCCTGAGGCCCTCGGGACCTCAACCGAAGGAACCAACAAGTCATATACCACTATCCTTTTTACCTTACACCCCCGGAAAGGGTCTAAAGGAGTTTTCCTAATTAAAGGACAATCGGAACATGATTTATTGTTAAAAGATTCAGAGTTGCCACTTGGGAGATTTATGGTGTCCCAAGTCACCGGTTGAATCCCGAGTAGAGGAAAGGGTTGACTCTGTTTAACAGTCGGCGAACCAGAAATCCGAGTGAGGAATTCTGTTAACCCGGGAGAAGGTGTTAGGAATTCCCGAGTTCCGTGGTTCTAGCACGGTCGCTCAACTATTATAATCAGCTTAATTATCTGATTTTAGAGCATTTTGAACCTATGTGCAAATTTAACCTTTTAACCGCTTTTAACATATTTAAAGAATTAATTCAAGGTCATTTAAAACATATCGCAAGCCACACCACATGAAATGCACCCGTGGTTCATGACACGCTCTATTTAACCTTGTTGGAAATTAGAATCGGGTCACAAGAAATGCACCCCCGGATTTTAACAACACGCTTCATTCTATTATTATTCAAAGTCATGGCGGGATCACATGAAATGCACACCCGGGTCCCTTTAATCTAATTTGATATAGTTCAGTTGATGAATAGTAACCCAATTTTCATACTGTGACAAAATCATGTTCAAGTATAACCAATTCGAGTAAACACGAGCCTCAATTCCTTTAAAACAGAGATTTGTATTCAACTATAACAATCGAACACAATTGAATTATACAAATACTAATGTGCTTCTCTTTAACACTATCACCAACCACTCAACACTACCAGGTACAATTTAGCAATAGAATAAAACTTATCCCTTGAAAGATCAACAAAATACAGTAAGACCTCTCAAACTTCGTACCCGTGGGTCTAATTTTGATGGAACTAATTGATTTCCAAAGATAAGGCCACAAAAGGTCTATTTGAAATCAGTCGTTTTCCTTTGAGCACAAACCAAAACCAAACATACGTCTACTGTACTATTCAACTTCAAATACATGTAACAACTTGACAACATAATTTAAATAAGGAAAACTCAAGGAAAGAAAAGTAGGTGATTGTACTTCTCAAAGTTTTATATATGTATATAAAAATGGTCATGCACAGAACCAACATAATAACATTTATAAGAAGTGAAAATTCAAATGAATTAAAACCAACATAACAGAAACTGTAAGGAAATGCAAACTCGACGCTCTAAGAATTCAAATAAGAAGCGACCAACCTGGTTAAACAAAGCATATAGCTGTGAATCGTTTACACTGAAAACATGGTCACCCATGAGTGGACCTCAGACCAGCAACCTCGATGGACCGAAGATCTCGCCGAAAATTCAAAACAGTCGAAATCTCGGACAGCGTATCAACGAACACCTCAATAGAACTGAACAGATTCACTTGACATGGATTTGGATAGAATCTTCGAGCTGACTTTCGCACTGATTTGAGTTAGTTTCAAGGAGTTTTGGAGCTAGGTTTACTGCTGGGTTTGAACCCGGTTCGCCGGATTCTATGGTAAATCATTTGTGACGTAAATCTTTGCCGGAAATGGCAGCTTCGCGGTGAACGGAGGTCCAGCGACGCTGGTGAGCTGGGTGAGGTCTCTTGGTTCTGTTTGTCGCATCTGGAACTCGTTGATCCGACAAGCAGGTGGAGCTCATTTTTCTGGCGAGTTTCAGGCAGAGACGTGGTCGTTGGTGTTTTCTCCGGCGTGCATGGATCGTGTATGGCTGCTGCTACTTTCCGGTGAGTTTCAGAGAAGGATAAGTAGGGGTCGTTTATGGCTTCTCGTCTGTGTGTTGTTGGAACAGAAAGGGTAGGTTCCGATGGGAGAGGAGGATCACGAAGAAGATGACGCAGGGGGGGTCGGGGGATCGTTCTCTGGTGTGGATTTTTTGTTCCGATTGCCTTTTTCTGAAGGGGATAATGGCTTGTGGAGGGGGGGTCATTGGAGAAGATGGAGTCTGGGGGGTGGGGGTCATTTCTGCGCAGCTGCTGCATATTTCCTTCTTCGTTATTATGCGCAGCTTTGCTGCTTTTTTGTTCCAGCCCCCTTTTGTTTTTTTGCTTTTCTTTTATTTATATAGTCTAGGTTTTTGGTAGTGTTTTAGGTTAAGGGGTATGGGCCTAAGAATTATGGGCTTGACAATTGTGGGCTAGGTCCAAAATTAGGCCTAAAGATGGGTTGCTCGAGCCCAAGCTCTATTATTTCGCTGCGAACGAGATTAAAAATACGGGCCCATTTGTTAATTAGTCCTACTTATTCAAATAATTATTAAAATAAAACTAACAATTAAAACAAATCTATTTTTGGTATTTTCAAATATCATATTAAAATAAAAATACGATACTATTGTTGTATATATTGTTTAAGATTTTTTTTAGATTAAAAATGACTACAAAACATTAATGAACCTATTTTTTGTGATTTTTTGTTTTCTTGTAATAAAATAAAGTAAAAGAGTCAAAATTACTTAAAATATCTATATTATGCCTAAATTAAATGTTTTACGCTAATATATAAAAAATCTTTGGGAGGGTCAAAAATCACATGTCTACAGCTGCCCCTCTTTGACTGGAAACGTACAGAGTTTTTAGATAAAGACTGACTAGATAGTTTTTTGACCCGACCCTTATTTGGAGAGACTAAAGCTAAGAGAGAAGGGAGAGTGACCGAGCCCTGGTATCTGGGCTGCCTACATATCCTTGGCTATAAAGGAATCAGGCCATGTGTAGTTCAGAGACGAGTGAGGTGATGGAGTATACCGAGGTGGAGAGCCGGTAGAGGTGCCGTTCTGTCGAGGTTCCGGTCTGCAGTCCTTCTATTACATCAAAATCAAAACATGAAAAAGACTAGCCAAGCCTATCAACTACGAGTTACAAGATTCCTATCTATAAGTCTTCTGAAGCTTGATCTTGAGCCTTGAATGGTTCTTCATGCAGACTTTAGATTTGAACCTTGGCGCTTGTTAGCTGTAGGTGCTAGCTCGTTCTTCTACAATTTTTGGGTCAGGACCAGACATGTAGTGCTTGTGACTTCCACCACGTCTTAACCAGTTCACATCTTTCATCAACTTTTGCATTTGAATTCACTTCTTGCCTTTCTCTCTTTTCTTTATTGTGACTAACTTCTATTGATCACCTCGGACTGCTGACTCGCATTCTTGCCGCGAGATTCTTTGGTTGCTGACTTGAATTGCAATCTGAGATGCTTTTACTTTTCTTCAGGTGTACGCCTGACTGTTGAACTCGAACCATCTTCTCTTGTTACTTGGCACTGTTTTCCTTTGCACCTTGAACCATTTTCCCCTTAAACTTGAACTGTCTTCCTTCGAAACTTCTTTCCCTTGAAACTAGAGTTGTCTTCCTTTGACGCTGCTTTCCCTAGAAACTTGAGTTGTCTCCCCTTGTTCTCCAGGTGGGCGCCTAATTACAACAAAATAGACAAAACAAAGAAATTTTCTGCCCCAGTTTGCACTAGGAAGATTTGTGGGTTGTTAGCAAAATTGTAAACCACTTGTACTATTGATGCAATGATGAAACTAAACCAAAGAATAGACTAGGAAAACTATAAACTAAGCTTGACTAAAGTAAAAACTGACCCTATTCTCCAAGCGGGGCTCCCTGACTGCTGGCGTGAAATGTATTCCCTACTCTTTAGGCGGGCTCCTGACTGCTGACGTGAAATGTATTCCCTGCTCTCCAGGTGGGCTCCTGACTTCAACTTGAAATATATTCCCTGCTCTCCAGGTGGGCTCCTAACTTCAACATAGACAAAACAAAGAATTTGAAAGCTAAAATTTAAATTGTACTCCCTTGTTCTCCAGGAGGGCTCCTGACTGCTGCGCTTGAAAGTATTCCTTGCTCTCTAGGCGGGCTACTGACTTCAACTTGAAATGTATTCCCTGCTCTCCAGGCGGCTCCTGACTTCAACATAGACAAAACAAAGAGTTTGAAAGCTAAAACGTAAATTTTACTCCCTTGTTCTCCAGGCGGGCTCCTGACTGCTGCGCTTGAAAGTATTCCCTGCTCTCCAGGCGGGCTTCTGACTTCAACTTGAAATGTATTCCCTGCTCTCCAAGCGGGCTCCTGACTTCAAATAGACAAAACAAAGAATTGAAAGCTTAAAATGTACTCCCTTGTTCTCTAGGCGGGCTCCTGACTGCTGCGCTTGAAAGTATTCCCTGCTCTCCAGGCGGGCTCTTGACTTCAACTTGAAATGTATTCTCTGCTCTCCAGGCGGGCTCCTGACTTCAAATAGACAAAACAAAGAATTGAAAGCTAAAACTTAAATTGTACTCCTTTGTTCTCCAGACGGGCTCCTGACTTCTGCGCTTGAAAGTATTCCCTGCTCTGCAGGCGGGCTCCTGACGTCAACTTGAAATGTATTCCCTGCTCTCCATGAGGGCTCCTGACTTCAACAAAATAGACAAAAATAAAGAAAATTTTTCCGCCCTAGTTTGGTGGCTGCGCATAGATGTGAGTGTAAAATTGAATCATATTACCAAGTATTACTAAGAATTTGACAGCTAGGTCCCATTATTCAGGGGGGTCCTGACAACTCTTAACTAAATGACAATTTTAAATCTAAGTTATATCTTCTACAGGTATGACTTCTGCTAAATCTTTCTATCTAAGAGAATCTTTAAACTACTCCCCATTATCCAGGAGGGTCCTGAAAATCAAAAGTCCAATTTTATCTTAAGAGTGACAACTTTTATGGTTGAATTATACTACCCTACAACAGACTTTATGCTAAATGTTGTTATCTAATCGAAATCTTAAGGCTAAGTCCCATTATTCAGGAGGATCCTGGAAACTCTTAATTGATTCTTATCTCAAGCATGCAAACTTCTAAACCAACTTATGTTCCTTTGGGATACATTTATGCTAGATTATGCTATTTCTGAACTTTAAACTAGGTCCCATTTTCCAGGAGGGTCCTGAAAATAAAAAATCAAACCTGTTTGGTGACTACCTTTCTCCACGGAGGGTTTCTCCGAAACAACTGAAATTTCCTGCCCCTATTTCAATCAAAGAAAAATCTTGTCAGTTTAAAAATGTGGTGGTTGGTTTGTGGCCTTGACTTTGAGTGCGATTGCTCCTTCACTTCCCATGATAACTAATCTCCACTCGAGGACCTTCCCTGCTTATGGACTAACCATTTTCTCTGTCATCCTTATCACAGAAAGTACCCCTTCTCCGTTCAGACCCAATTCCCTTTATCTGTTGCATTGCTCATGAACTGACATTTACCAACCTTTGTGTCTCACATGAATCCCAAAGTACGTCAATTGCCACCCACTCAGTACGTATGTTGTTCTTTCTTGCCTTAAACCACTAGCCTTGGCCTTGAGTCTATTGCTCCTTCACTTGCCATGATAACTTTGATTTCTGCTTGGAAGACCTTTCTTGTTACCGGTTAAACACTTTCTTTGTTGATCTCATCATAGAGAATACCTTTGACCCGTTCACCCAACATCTTCTATTTGTTGCACTGTTCACGAATTGAAATATACAAACCTTTGTATTTCTGATGGACCCCAAAGCATGTTGATTGTTACCAACTCAGTGTGCTTGTTGTTCTTTCCTGACTTATGACACTGATGTACTGGCCAAATCACGTATTGTGCAATTGGAAAGCTGGTGGCAAATTTTGAAGTCATTTTTCACTTATTTTGACCAAACCGACTCAGGAAGAAGAAGTAAGGAAGACAAAAGGAACAAAGTGAAGGACAAAGGAAAGAGATGATTCCTAACAAGAAAACTACAAAGTAGAAACCATTCAGATGTGGATACCAACTCTAATGACCATGACATGCACATGTTGATTAAGTGGACTAATCTGTCAAACAAGTCTGATGTTCAACTCTTGTTATACCCCAGAACCATGAAACTGGACTTCAATGCTCCGATTATCCAATCTGATTCACAATCCTTATTCGACTTGTAGTGCCCGAAGGGTTTTCACCATCAAGCCTCTCTCATTCTTTTCTTTCTCTCAATTACCGTCGCCTTACGGTGCCTGTGAAGGTTTTCACCAATAAGACTCTCTCATTTTTGGGTTTCTCTCAGCTTCTGTCGCCCTACAGTGCCTGTGAGGTTTTCACCAATAAGACCCTCTCATTTTCACTATTTTCTTGCTTGGGTCAGAGTATTGCCCCTGATACGAATTACCTCTTCTTGCTTGACTTGGCATCTCTCGAAGACTGATTGGAAGGTCTTTCTTTGGACCGTAACGTGGGCTTTTGGATATGGTTAAAAAGAAAGGATGTCAAAGGCTCAAAAACAATTCTCATGGTTTAAAATTACAACTTTCGGAATCAGATTTCTTACAACAACCACCACTTCTGCCCCAGTTTCTTGCTTGGGGACTTTTGGATTTTATTTTACTGAGACCGAACCATGAGGCTGCCTACGTATCCTTAAAAGGAATCAGGTTGAACGTAGTTCATGTCATAGAGATTACTTTGTTGTTGTGTTTTTTTTTCTTTTCTCTTTTCTCTTTTTTTTTGCTTTTCTCTTTTTCTTTTCCCTTTTCTTCTTTTTTTTCTCTTTTTCTTTCTTTCTTTCTCTTTTCTTTCTTCCTTTTCTTATCTTTCATGCTTGTGTTTCTGATATTCGCTACCGATTCCGAAAGAGGGGTATGAATGAAAATAAATAAGGCTCAAAGGGGTGACGAGGGATAAAGTGTTTAGATAGCAGAACAAAATGCCTTCGTCATTCCAATCTTCAAAACATGCCAGGTACAAACAACACAATTAACCAAACCAAGGAAAACATTTGTAACATCTTTTGATTGCACCAGACTTGATGACCGTATCCACACATTCGCCTTCTACATTGTTATATATAAAACACCATTGGACAACACTCTCATTCTCATTACCACGAACAGCCGCCTACAAATTTGGGGCAAATTTGCTTTTATCTTCAAATTGATGCGGCAGGATACATTTCAATATGGGTTCTTTATGTTATATCTGCCCCAGTTTCACACAATTCGGGCTTGAAGTGATCTCAAAATGCCTTTACTTATTTCCCTCAAATGTCCTTACATCTTCAACATTGTTTCATTGCTTCATGATTAAACTGACTTTTAAAACCAGGCTAAGAATTATGCATGCATGTCACGTCACTAGAGTCAACAGGAAAAGGACTATAAAATGAAAAGAGAACTAAACAAAAATGACTAGAAATAACAGAAAACAGAAACTTGCATTAGACAGATGGTGAAAGGGTTTGGAAAACAAAACTGACAAACTAGACTGGGGTTAGAAACCTAGAACAAACCTAGAAAACACTAAGCAGGCTACTAGACTAAACAAACTAGGCAAAATAAGAGGATAGAAGGGTTTGAGTCACAAGACAATATCTGGACTACAACCCTGAAATAACCCGGACAACAGAAATGACAACAAAATAAACCACCAAAACTCCCCTAGCTAACCAAGACAAGAGCGTCTTTCCAATTGCCAAACTCGACATCTTAGCCACTGAATTTTGCATCAACATTAGTAGGACCTTCACAAACTTTCATCACATTGTTCTTAACAAATTGCTTTTGGGTTCCCTTTGCTGGCTCGTTCTTAAGATCGGCCTCTGATAGCACTAAAAACTTTGCAGCGCGTGGACCTTCGAGGATCTCAGAAGAATATTCATATTCCTTTTCAAAACAAATCATACTCACTATATGCGTCTCATTGCGAGCAGGCGATGGACTTTGGCTAGTGTCTGCTGCATCTGGATTTTGCACGACAATGTCACCTTCACCAATAAGCTTCTGAATTACTTTCTTCAAATTCCAACACTTCTCTATGTCATGCCCCGAGGCATCTGAGCAATATGCGCACCTTTGAGAAAAATCAAATTTCTTTGACAGAGGGTTTGACATTATTATATGAATCTGTTTTAACATGTCCAATTGCTTCAACTTTTGGAACAAACTGGCATATGACACTCCCAATGGGGTGAAAGCCTTTTCTTTTTTCAGCAACCTCTCATTCTTAAATGCTTTATTGGGCCGGAAACCTGATCTAGGGGGTTTTCGATAGGCTCGTGGGGGTGTATAGGCATTTTGTGGAGCTGGGTACTGAGAGAGTGATGTACAATTTTGGGAGTTCCGTGTAGAGAAGTGGCATTGGGTAGGATCATCTGGTGCATCAGGATATCCCCGGGGACGATGTCGAGGCTGGAAGTGTTGATTGGGAAAGCCCATCGGATCATCTTTTCTGTTTCTCTTTCTTCCACCCAAGATTACTAGGATGTTCTGAATGTCTTTCGAATAGCTCATGATTTTACCTGATTTGATTCCCTCTTTTACCATCTCCCCCATTTTTAACACATCATTGAAAAGCTTTCCCAAGGCCGGGATCAAATGACTAAAGTAGGTGGCCCCCTGGGCTTTTAGGAAGAGCTCAACCATTTCTTCTTCCCCTATCAGGGTATTGACTCGAGCAGCCTGCTCCCTCCATCTGAGTCCAAATTCTCTAAAGCTTTCCTCCGGCTTCTTTTCCATTTTAGATAGGGAGGAACGGTCTGGGGTAACACCTGATCTGTATTGAAAGTATCGAACAAAATCTTGAGCCATGTCACCCAATGTAGTCCACTTACCAACATCTTGACGATTATTCCATTCCAATGCTGCCCCAGTCAGGCTCACACTGAAGTACGCCATCAATAAATCATCTTTCTTGCCAACACTTCTCATTTTATTTCAATAATCCCTCAAATGGGCTACCGGATCCCCACACCCATCATACAAGTTAAACTTTGGCACCTTAAACCTCGCAGGCAGATGAACGTCGGGGGACATAGACAATTATTTGTAAGACATGCTACCTTGGTCTCCCGTTCCTTGTTTGTTCATTGAAGACTGTTCTATGCCTTTCAACCTCCTGGGTATCCCATCTCGCCCTTTTCTTCCTGTGAACTCTTCATTTACAACATGAGACCCATCCCGCGGACCCTGCTTGTATGAGTTGGGAACCTTGTGGGCAACCTCTGAAGGGTAGTATTGGGCATCATGAGATTTGAATGAGTATTCATTGTCGAGGATAGTAGATGTGATAGGAGGACAATTTTGGGGAGAGGTAATTGGAGGATGAGTGATGGGGCTACTAAGACGGTTGGGAAAGCTGTGATAAGCGGGTAGATCTGGAGAGTATGGAGGATCATTTGGCATTGTGTTCTGAGCTTGGGTAAGGACGACGTCTAGAAGGCTAGGTGGTGGCGGGGGTGGTACCTTCCCTGTCATCCAAGCCTGATACATGTCAGCCATGTGTTGTCTCAATATCATTACCTCTTCAGCCAACCCATTATCCTGTTCAACCAACTGCTTTCGGGCACCGGTATCAACCAACTCAGTTATGTTGTTGTCTGCCATTGCCTTGTGACTTTGTGTTGTAGAGAAGAGTTACCACTTTAAAAACCACAAACCAACCATCCTTCTGCTATGAATATAACAAAATGAAGCCATCACGTTAGCGTTAGGGCATTTAACATAAGATAATCTCACTTTATGTGCAATGCACCTAGCCACAGTTATCGATTCTAAAATGACTTCGAGGGTACAAAGGTCAGTTGGCATCATCCCAATTTGTTCATTTCAACCTCTCTTTTCTTTATTTTTCTGGTACTTGCTGGCTTGCTCATTTTCTCTCCCTTTTTCTTTCTGATTATCGCTCTTTTTTTCCTTCTCATTTCTCACATCCCATAATTTCCCCATCTTTTCTCTTCTTTTTTTTTCTTTTCCTTTTTTTTCTTTCATTTTTTCTTTAATAAAAAAAATGATTCGATCGAACCCTATGTAGGTTGCTTACGTATCATCACCCCACATGAATCAGATCTTTGCGTAGTTCGGGAAGATCGGGAATAAAGTAAACAAACTAACGTTTCCATTTTTCTTTTCTTTTCTTTATTTTTTTCTCTTTTCTTTTTTAAAATAGGTACTCTATGAGAAATTATCAAGGAAAAACCCTAAAAGAGAAAAATATTTTTTGGTTCTTTTTTTTTTGAAGGAAATCTATGGAATAAACCCCAGAAAGACATTTTGAATCCTCATTTGATATCCTGACTCAAGATCTCGAAGCAATCAATGAAAAAGATAAAACAGAATGTTTTTGGATTTCAATTTTGATTGCCTAAAGGAAAAATTCCAATGATAAACAAAAGGTAAAGTATTTTTTTATGTACAATATCCTAAAGTTCTAATGAAAATAAAAGAATATTTTTTTCATTTTCACTAATTTCCCGAAGAAACACCTCAAAAGAAAGTCTTTTTGGATTTTGGAATTAACACCTTAAAGAAAGCTTTTAAAGAAGTACTAAAGATTTTTTTTTCATTTCTAGAATTAGTATTCTAAAGAAAATTTATAATGAAATATAAAAATGCAACATCTCGTTTTTTTGGATTTTGAGTTACAACACATTTTTTCAAATATAAAACAGAAAATAACAATAATAAAAAGACTTGACATTACTGTACCAAAGTGGAAAGTAACAGACGACATAAAAATGAGGAACAGACTCAAAACATAAAAATAAAACAAATCTCCTTAAGCAACTCCTGCATGAGCGATCCTGACTGGATGGTCACGGGGTGTCTGTCATGCTCAAACTTCGGTAAATAAATCCACACCTGTATGAGAAAACTTTAAACCAACACTATGTGAGACAATAACATTCCCTAAGACACATGCAAGACACGATTGAGGCTATTTTTGCAAAATGGCTTATTTGGCCAAAAGGTGGCTAGAAGTGCAAAATTTGGCTAAGACCCTGCAAAGCCAAGAAACTAAGATTTACTAGGAAGACCGGACCCTATGTGGGTTGCCTACGTATCATGCCCTGAAAGACGAGAATCAGGTATGCGTAGTTCGGGCAGATTGGATACGGGCAAGAATAATAATAATAAAAAATAACTGACATATAGAAAACACATTTTTTCTTCTTTTTTTTTCGAAAAATGATGAAACATATAAAATCTTTTGGATTTTCTATTCTCTTTTATTTTTTCGATTTTTTTTTTGATTTTTGAAAAATGATAAAAAGTGCAAAATCTTTTTCAATTTTCAAGCTCTTTTTTTTTTAAACAAAAATGTAACAGAAAACATAATTGTGCCTTACTCGCTTCATCCTCACACTTCAACCTCTCTCTTTTTCTTTTTTTTTTCTTCTTTCTTTTTTCCATTGTTTTTTCATTTCTTCATTTACCCTCAGCTATCATTGGTCTGCCAAATGACCCTTTTACCTTTGAATAAATGCAACATGTAGCACATAAGATGCATCAGGACGGTCTTTTATTTTTTGGGGTATACTGTCCTAGACGGACCCAACCCCTGTGTTGAGTCCCCAAAGTCAAATGCACATGATGCAAACAAATGTGCCTACTAGGGATCTGTCATGAGGCTGAGTTATTCTAGGTTCAAAACCAGGGTTTATTGTTCTAGACCTGGCTTACCCGAGCGGACAACTCGAGCCGGGGGAGGGAGGCAGCGTACCGGGAATACAAAAGCTTCACCGGCTTTGTAACTTGTCCAAACCTCGTTCTAGATTTGGAATATGACTCTAACAGAAAAGAAGTCACACGAAGTGCACACTTCTTCATGATTTAGAAGACTCGGAGAGAGGAAGGATTTCACAACAGTTTATATACAGTTCACGGAATATAAAAGTGGTAAAAGCAATCAATTAGCACATTAGGCCCAAATCATGTAACAAATTCAAACAATGGATAAAGCCATCTATAACAATTATTCTAAGCTCGAATTCTTGAACCCTGAACCAGAGATTCTGGGTTCGATCCCCAGCAGAGTTGCCAGAGCTGTGACACCTCCTTATTACTTTACATCCCCGGAAAGGAGTTTATAGATGTTTATAGATGACACCTCCTAAAGGAGTTTTCCCAATTAAAGGACAATCAAACCAGATTTATTGTTAAAATATTCAGAGTCGCCACTTGGGAGATTTATGGTGTCCCAAGTCACCGGTTGAATCCCGAATAGAGGAAAGGGTTGACTCTGTTTAACAGTTCGCGAACCAGAAATCCGAGTAAGGAATTTTGTTAACCCGGGAGAAGGTGTTAGGCATTCCCGAGGTCCGTGGTTCTAGCACGGTCGCTCAACTATTATAATCGGCTTAATTATCTGATTTTAAAACATTTTGAACCTATGTGCAAATTTAACCTTTTAACCGCTTTTAACTTATTTAAAGAATTAAGTCAAGGTCATTTAAAACATATCGCAAGCCACACCACATGAAATGCACCCGTGGTTCACGACACGCGCTATTTAACATTGTTGGAAATTAGAACCGGGTCACATGAAATGCACCCCCGGATTTTAACAACACGCTTCATTCTATTATTATTCAAAGTCATGGCGGGGTCACATGAAATGCACACTCGGGTCCCTTAATCTAATTTGACGTAGTTCAGTTGATGAATAGTAACCCAATTTACTTACTGTGACAAAATTATGTTCAGCTATAACCAATTCGAGTAAACACGAGCCTCAATTCCTTTAAAACAGAGATTTGAATTCAACTATAACAATCGAACACAATCGAATTCCACAAATACTAATGTGCTTCTCTTTAACACTATCACCAACCACTCAGCACTACCATGTACGATTTAGCAATGGAATAAAACTTATCCCTCAAAAGATCAACAAAACATAGTAAGACCTCTCAAACTTCGTACCCGTTGGTCTAATTTTGATGAAACTAATCGATTTCCAAAGATAAGGCCACAAAAGGGCTATTTGAATTAGTCGTTTTCCTTTGAGCACAAACCAAAACCAAACATACGTCTACTATACTATTCAACTTAAAATACAATTAACAACTTGACAACATAATTTAAATAAGGAAAACTCAAGGAAAGAAAAGTAGGTGATTGTACTTCTCAAAGTTTTATATATGTATATAAAAATGTTCATGCACAGACCCGACATAATAACATTTATAAGAAGTGAAAATTCAAATGAATTAATAGCAACATAATAGAAACTTTAAGGAAATGCAAACTCGACGCTCTAAGAATTCAAATAAGTAGCGACCAACCTGGTTAAATAGAGCATATAGCCGTGAATCGTTCACATTGAAAACATGGTCACCCACGAGTGGACCTCAGACCAGCAACCTCGATGGACCGAAGATCTCGCCGAAAATTCAAAACAGTCGAAATCTCGGAAAGCGTATCAACAAACACCTCGACGAAACTGAACAGATTCACTCAACATGGATTTGGGTAGCATCTTCGAGCTGACTTTCACACTGATTTGAGTTAGTTTCAAGGAGATTTGGAGCTAGGTTTACCTCTGGGTTCGAACCCGGTTCGCCGAATTCTATGGCAAGTCGTTTGTGACGTGAAGCTTCGCCGGAAATGGCAGCTTCGCGGTGAATGGAGGTCTGGCGACGATGGTAAGCTAGGTGAGGTCGCTTGGTTCTATTTGTCACGTCTTGAACTTGTTGATCCGACGAGCAGGTGGAGCTCACTTTTTTAGCGAGTTTCAGCCAGAGACGAGGTCGTTGGTGTTTTCTCCGGCGTGCATGGGTCGTGTATGGCTGTTGTTGCTTTCTGGCGAGTTTTAGAGAAGGATCAGTAGGGGCCATTTATGGCTGCTCATCTGTGTGTTGTTGGAGCAGAAAGGGTAGGTTCCGATAGGGGGGAGGATCATGAAGAAGACGATGCAGGGGGGGGTCGGGGGGTCATTCTCTGGTGTGGATTTTTTGTTCCGGTTGCCTTTTTCTGAAGGGGATGATGGCTTATGGAGGGGGGCAGGGTCGTTGGAGAAGATGTTGTCTGGGGGGTGGGGGTCGTTTCAACGCAGCTGCTTCGTATTTCCTTCTTCCTTATTATGCGCAGCTTTGCTGCTTTTTCGTTCCAGCCCCCTTTTGCTTTTTTGCTTTTCTTTTATTTATATAGTCTAGGTTTTTGGTAGGATTTTAGGTTAAGAGGTATGAGCCTAAGAATTATGGGCTTGGCAATTGTGGGCTAAGTCCAAAATTAGGCCTAAAGATGGGTTGCTCGAGCCCAAGCTCTATTCTTTCGCAGCGAACGAGATTAAAAATACGGGCCCATTTTTTAATTATTCCTACTTATTCAAATAATTATTAAAATAAAACTAACCATTAAAACAAATCTATTTTTGGTATTTTCAAATATCATATTAAAATAAAAATATGATACTATTGTTGTATATATTTTTTAAGATTAAAAAATGACTACAAAACATTAATGAACCTATTTTTTGTGATTTTTTGTTTTCTTGTAATAAAATAAAGTAAAAGAGTCAAAATTACTTAAAATATCTATATTATGCCTAAATTAAATATTTTACGCTAATATATAAAAAATCTCTGGGAGGGTCAAAAATCACATGTCTACACCTTCCAAAACATTCTCGAGGCCCTCGGGATCTCAACCAAAGGAACCAACAAGTCATATACCACTATCCAAACTTGTACCAATCTTCAAAACACCTCAAACAACATCGAATCAACCAATTAGCATCGGATTCAAGCCTAAGAACTTCAAAACTTTAAAAATACACTTTTGATCAAAAAGTCTATCAAACCTCGTTCGAATGACCTGAAATTTTGCACACACATCACATTCAACACTACTGAGCTACTCCAACTTCCGAAATTCCATTCCGACCCTTGGATCAAAATCTCTCTATCGAACCGGAAACTTCAAAAATTCAACTTTCTGCATTTCAAGCCTAAATTAGCTACGGACCTCCAAAACACAATCCGATCACTCTCCTAAACCCCAAATCACCTAATGAAGCTAACGGAACCATCAGAATTCCATTCCGAGGCCGTCTTCACACTATTTTGACTACGGTCAAATTTCCAACACTTAAGCTCTTATTAAGGAACTAAGTGTCCCAAAACTCTCTGAAACTCAAAACCAAACATCCCGGCATATCAAAATAGTAGAAATAAATACGGGAAAAGTAGTTAATAGGGGATCGGGGCGTAAATTATTAAAATTACTGGCCGGGTTATTACAATTTCCACCACTATACAACTTCAATCAACTCATGGGGTCTCTCCCATTCTACCCATAACACCACACAGGGATGATCTATGCCCCATGGTTCCAATACATGAACTCCTTCTCACCACCACAAATGAGTCTATCTCCACCGAGCGTCCAAGAGCCAATGTCACCCTTCCTGAGTCCTCCAATAACTCCACCTCCATCGCCCTACGAACTAGGAGAGCATAAAAGGTTCGAGTTAGCACAAATTATGGAGGAAATGAGGGAAACTAGAACAAAATTCATATGGCTAAAGGGCTTCTATCTCTACAACCTAAAGGAGCAGTATGCATAAAAATTCATATTGAAATACCCTATAGAACTCATAACATGCAGTGTAAACTTTAGGGTAAATCAAAACCAACATGATGGGAAATATTCCATGGTAATAATCCCATCCCTGAGGCAGAACCCTACAAGATAACAGAACACTCAGGCTCCATTGGGAGCAGCGATTTGATATTGTTGCTCTAGATGAACCTACCAACCCATAACCTATCATGAATTTAATTGTATGGAATTGTAGGGGTTCGAACAATGCAGAATTTAGAAAACAATTTAGATCACTTTTGGATAATTACAGACATGTCTTAGTGGTACTACTGGAAACTCGTATGCATGATCATACTATCTTAAAAAATGATTTTAACTTCTCACATATGGCTCAAGTTGAGGCACAAGGAATGTTAGGTGGCATAGTATTACCGTGAAATGCAGATATGGTAACAATGGAAGTGTGACGACCCGTCCAGTCGTCTCATGAGTTACGCTCCGTTGCCCCATTTTAGCTTCTTTATGCTTTGTTATCCATGTTTTTGTGGTATCGAGTTGGTCGGATCGAGTCCGGAATGAGTTTGGTGAAGTTTGAGACACTTAGTCTCTTTTAAGAAGGCTTAAGTTAGAAAAGTCAACCGGATGTTGACTTATGTGTTAGAAGGCTCGGAAGTGAGTTCCGATAGTTTGGTTAGCTTCAGGAGGTGGAAATATGTGGGTTACTCTATAAATACGAGGTTTTGGGTTTTGTTTGATATTTTGACCTAGAGAGCTCGGATTTTTGTGAATTTTCAAAGGTTTTTCAAGAAATTTATCGGGGTAAGTGATTCTAACTTAGATTTGGCTAGAGTACATGAATCTATCATTGAATTCATCATTTAATTCGTGATTTGGGATGGAATTTGAGAAGAAAATTGTGAAATCTTTCAAAAATATAAAATGATGATTTGAAGGACCAAATGGTATCGGAATTGGATAATTTTTGTATGGTTAGACTCGTGAGAGTATAAGGATTCTAGTTTTGTAAATTTTGCAAAATTCCGAGATGTGGGCCCGGGGGTCGGGTTAGACCAATTTCTGGAATTTTGTGGTAATTCGATGGTTTTCGCTTGGGCTTTGTGTCATTAGCATATTGTGATGTATTTGTTCTGATTTTGGATAGAATCGACGCGCGTGGAGGCCGTTCGAGGGGCAAAGGTGTCACGAGTTAGAGATTTAGCCGGTTCGAGGTGAGTAATGATTGTAAATGATTCTCTAAGGGTTTGATACCCCGGATTGCACATCGTAGTGCTATATTGAGGTGAGGCACATGTTTGATGACGAGCGTGGGGTCGTGTATTATTGGGGATTGTGACTTGGTCCATCCCGATTGATGATTTTACCGCGTATTTGACTGAAACTTATTTGTTATCATCATGATTTGGGCTGATTGCCATATTTGGGCTTCCTGCCAACTATTTGAACCCTTCGGGAATTTTTATTACTATTTACTCACTGTTTTGATTTACTAATTGAACTCAGTCATGTTATTTTCCACTGTTTTACTACTCAGCCCTTTTTACTCCATTTTGAGACGTAAATGATATTTTAAATGATGTTTTGGGGCTGAGAAATACTATTTTACTAATGCCCGAGGGGCTTGTGAATATTTTTGACTGAGTAAGGTCGAGGTCCTAGTTGCGAGGAAACACTGATATTGATTTGAGGCTGAGGGCCTGAGATATGTACGCCACGAGGTGGCTTGTTGATGTTGTTTATGAGGCCGAGGGCTTGAGATATATACGCCACGAGGTGGCTTGACTGTTATGAGGCCGATGGCTTAGATTTGATTCCACGAGATAGCTTGATATTGTGCTTGGGCCGTAAGGGGCCCCTCCCCGAGTCTGTACACTCTCAGTGAGTGCGGGTACCAATTGTGATGTGAGATTGAGCCCGCGAGGCTAGCATTGTTCAGAGATTTGAGCCCGCGGGTCTAGTATTGTTCTATTTGAGCTCGAGGGGTTGGTATTATTCCATGTGATTGACCGAGGGGCTGGTACTCTTCAGGGATGTTGCACGAGGGGCGGTTTTGTTGATATTGTGACCGAGGGGCGAACTTTTATTTGTTTACTTACCTGTCAATTACTTGTTTTGCTTGTTAAAAAGGGATTTTACTCGATTCTTCACTATCTACTGGTTTTAAGTGATTTTTACTACTTCGGTATAGAATGCCTTGTGTTTTACATGTTTTTTTACTTTCAGTCATTATTTATATTTATTACTCGTTGAGTTGGAGTACTTACTTTACTCCCTGCACTATGTGTGGAGATTCAGGCATAGCAGGTCCCACTTCTGAGTGTTGATCCTTCCAATACAGGCGGTGTTTCGGAGACTACGAGGTAACTGTTGGTGTCCGTAGCCCCCGTGTCTCCCTTATCTTATTATTTCTAAGTTCTTCAAATAGTTGTACCAGATATTGTATTTAGTAGACTCGTATCAGGATCCTTAGTTGCTCATGACTTGTCACACCCCGGTTAGGGCTGTGTCGGGTTGGAAATTCTGCTTTATTATCTCTATTTCCGCCAATTGTGCTATTAAATTATGTTTGAACTGTTCTTATGCTATTTAACTGCTTAAAAGGACGAAATGTGTTAGACTGGCTGGCCTTGTCTTCATGAGAGGCGCCATCACGACCGCGTTCAGGGTTAGGGTCATGACTAGTTGGTATCAAAGCCTAAGTTATATAGGTCTCACGAGTCATGAGCAGGTTTAGTAGAGTCTCGCGGATCGGTACGGAGACGTCTGTATTTATCCTCGAGAGGTTGCAGAACCTTTAGGAAAAACTTCATATTCTTGAAATTCTTGTCATGCGAACTTGTTGGTTCGAGTACTAAACTTTTGTCATTCCATTCTCTCACAGATGGTGAGGACGCGAGCTACTGGACGAGGTGGGCTACCACCAATTCCACCAGCTGAGGCCACCAGAGGTCGCGGACGCAGTTGTGGCTTTGGAAGAGGTAGAGCGCGAGGGTAGCACCTATTGATCCACCAGCTACCCCAGCTCAGGATCAGGCTCCAGCAGCACCAGTTCAGGCACTAGTTGTGCCCATCGTGATCCCGAGTCTACAGGAGGCCTTGGCACAGATCTTATCAGTTTGCACTGGCCTGGTTCAGGCAGTTTCAGCCACCAAGGCAGCAACTACTTCACAGGCCAGGGGAGGCAATCAGACACTCGCTGCTCGCACACGTGAGCAGGTAGTGTATGGACTTCAGACGCTGGGGGCACCTCCAACCCAGCCAGTTGCACCAACTTAGGAGCTTGTTGTGCCAGCTATGCCAGATGATGAGTAGTGTCATCTTAAGAGGTTTGGCAAACTCCAGCCTCCGACATTCAGCGGAGCAAAGGGAGAGGATGCCTAGGGTTTCTTGGATAAGTGCCAGCAGATGCTTCGTACAGTAGGGTTTCTCGAGTCTAGTGGTGTGGCATTTACTACCTTTCAGTTTTTTGGGGATGTATTCACTTGGTGGGAGGTGTATGAGAGGCGTAGTCCTGTGGGAGCAGCACCCCTCACTTGGCAGGAGTTCTTTGTTCTCTTCCGGGAGAATTATATGCCGTAGTCCCGCAGAGAGGGATTGCGTAGGTAGTTTGAGTGGTTGCGACATAGGGATATGACTATGTCACTGTATGACTTGAGGTTTTCTGAGTTGGCTCGTCATGCCGTCTAGATAGTTCCGACAGATCGTGAGAGGATCAGGAGATTTGTTGATGGCCGTACTTATCATCTCCGTATTCTTATGACCAGATAGAGAGTGATGAGTGCTACATTCGAGGAGGTGGTTGATATTGCCCTTGAGATTGAGATGGTTCGCCGTTAGGAGCGAGAGGAGAGGGCCAAGAGGCCTCGAGGATCGCGCAGTTATAGTGGTGCTCCTTCGAGGGGCCAGTTTCAGCATGGTAGAGGTCGTTCTTTCAGGAATGCTCAGTCAGCCCGCTCCGGTCATCGTGGGGCATCTTCAGGTAATGGTTATCATGGATCTTAGTAGGGCCAGTCATCACTCAGCGCCCTCCCAGTTTAGAGTTCATCTTGTGCCCCATCACCTCAGGGCTCTTCTATGCCGAGTGCATCTACTAGTCACTCCAGTGCGAGAGGTTCCCTTCAGTCCTTCTCCAGCACCTGGGAATTATTATGAGTGTGGCGAGATGGGCCATATGTGGAGGCAGTGTCCTCGTCGGGTTGCTAGTTTGTCTCAGCAGAGGGGTCAGCCCTCGACTTCTGCTCCAGTTACTTCACCACCCACCCATATAGCTAGGGGTGGAGGTCAGGCAGGAAGGGGTCGTCCCAGAGTGGGAGGTCAATCAGGCGGTGGCCAGGTTTGTTTCTATGCACTCCCAGGCAGACTCGATGCTATTGCTTTAGATGCTGTTATCACATGTATTGTTTCAGTCTTCCACAGAGATGCCTCTGTATTATTTGATCCTGGTTCCACCTTTTATTATGTGTCATCATAGTTTGCTCGTTATTTGGGTACGCCCCGTGTGTTTCATGCTTTACCTATTCATGTATCTACCTCAGTGGGTGATATTGTTGTTGTAGACCGTGTGTACTGGTCATGTGTGGTTACTATTGGGGGTCTGGAGACCCGAGTGGATCTATTACTATTGAGCATAGTGGATTTTGATGTCATTTTGGGCATGGATTGGTTATCTCCGTGTCGAGCTATTCTGGACTGTCATGCTAAGACAGTCATATTGGCTATGACAGGTGTGCAGCGGATCGAGTGGCGTGGTGTGATTGATTATGTTCCTATTAGAGTGATATCTTTCTTAAGATCCCAACGTATTATTGGGAAGGGTTGTCTTTCATAACTAGCATTTTTTAGGGATGTTGGAGCTGAGACTCCAAATATTGATTCTGTTCCAGTTGTGAGGGATTTTCCCAATGTGTTTCCTGCAGACCTGCTGGGTATGCCACCGGACAGGGATATTGATTATGGTATTGACCTGGTGCCGGGCACTCAGCCCATTTCTATTCCGCCGTATTGTATGGAACTATCGGAGTTGAAGGAATTGAAGGAGCACCTTCAGGAGCTCCTAGATAAGGGGTTCATTTGGCCTAGTGTGTCACCTTGGGGTGCGCTGGTTCTGTTTGTGAAGAAGAAGGATGGAACAATGAGAATGTGCATTGTTTATAGGCAATTGAATAAGGTTACAATTAAGAACAAGTATCCTTTGCCTTGCATTGATGATTTATTTGACCAGCTTTAGGGAGCAAGGGTGTTCTCCAAGATTGATCTCCGTTCAGGTTATCACCAATTGAAGATCAGGGACTCGGATATCCTTAAGATAGCTTTCAGGACCCGATATGGTCACTATGAGTTTTTGGTGATGTCGTTTGGGCTGACCAATGCCCCAGCAGCGTTCATGCATTTGATGAACAACGTGTTCCGGCCGTATCTTGATTCATTCATCATAGTCTTCATTGATGATATTCTGGTATATTCGCGTAGTCAGGAGGAGCATGCGGAGCATTTAAAAGTTGTATTGCAGAGATTGAGGGAGGAGAAGCTTTATGCAAAATTTTCCAAGTGTGAGTTTTGGCTCAGTTTAGTGGCTTTCTTGGGGCACGTGGTGTCCAGCGAGGGTATTCAGGTTGATCCGAAAAAGATATAGGCGGTTCAAAGTTGGCCCAGACTATCCTCAGCCACAAAGATTTGCAGTTTTCTTGGTTTGGCAGGCTATTATCGCCAGTTTGTTTAGGGATTCTCATCTAACGCATTTCCCTTGACCTAGTTGACTCAGAAGGGTGCTACATTTTTATGGTCGGACGAGTGTTAGGAGAGCTTACAAAAGCTCAAGACAGCTTGACCACAGCTCCAGTGTTGGTTTTGCCATTCAACTTCAGGTTCATATACCGTGTATTGTGATTCTTCGAGAGTTGGGATTGGTTGGGTGTTGATGAAGGAGGGTAGAGTTATAGCTTATGCTTCTCGTCAGTTGAAGCCCCATGAGAAGAACTACCCTGTTCATGATTTGGAGTTGGCTGCCATAGTTCACGCATTGAAGATTTGGAGGCAGTACCTGTATGGCGTATCTTGTGAGGTGTTCACTGATCATCGCAGTCTTCAGAATTTGTTCAAGCAAGAGGATCTTAATTTGAGGCATAGGAGATGGTTGGAGTTTCTTAAGGATTATGATATCACTATATTGTACCATCCGGGAAAGGCCACTGTGGTAGCCGATGCTTTGAGCGGAAAGGCAGTGAGTATGGGGAGTTTGGCATGTATTCCAGTTAGGGAGAGACCTCTAGCAGTTGATGTTCAGGCCTCGACCAATCAGTTTGTTAGATTAGATATTTCGGAGCCCAGTCGGGTATTGGCGTGTGAGGTTTCTTGGTCTTCATTATATGACCGCATCAGAGAGCGCCAGTATGGTGATCCACATTTGCTAGTCCTTAAGGACAGAGTTTAGCATGATGATGCCAGATATGTCACCATCGGCGATGATGGGGTTTTGAGGATGTAATGCCAGATTTGCGTGCCCAATGCGTGTGAGCTTCGGGAGTTGATTCTGGAGGAGGACCATAGCTCGCAGTATTCCATTCAGCCGAGTGCCGCGAAGATGTATCAGGATTTGAGGCAGCACTATTGGTGGAGAAGAATGAAGAAAGATATTATGGGATTTGTAGCTCGGTGTCTCAATTGTTAGCTGGTGAAATATGAGCATAAGATATCGGGTGGCTTGCTACAATAGATGGATATTCCTGAGTGGAAGTGGGAGAGAATCACTATGGACTTTGTTGTTGGACTTCCATGGACTTTGAGGAAGTTTGATGCTATTTGGGTAATTGTGGATCGCCTGACCAGGTCCGCGCACTTCATTCCTGTGTGTACTACCTATTCTTCAGAGCGGTTGGTAGGGATTTATATCCGGGAGATTGTTCATTTGCATGGTATTCCGGTTTCCAACATTTCAGATAGAGGTACTCAGTTTACTTCGCAGTTTTGGAGAGCCGTGCATAGAGAGTTGGGTACTCAAGTTGAGTTGAGCACAACTTTTCATCCTCAGACGGACGGGCAATCCGAGCGTACTATTCAGATATTGGAGGACATGTTGCGTGCTTGTGTTATTGATTTTGGAGGGTCATGGTATGAGTTCCTACTGATTGCAGAGTTTGCTTATAACAACAGCTACCAGTCGAGTATTCGGATGGCTCCATATGAGGCTTTGTATGGGAGGCAGTGCAGATCTCCAGTTGGTTGGTTCGAACCCGGTGAGGCCAAGCTATTGGGGACTAATTTGGTATAGGATTATTTGGAGAAGGTGAAGGTGATTCAGGAGAGGCTTCATACAGTGCAGTCAAGGCAAACGAGTTATGCTGATAGGAAGGTTCGAGATGTGTCCTACATGGTTGGCTAGAAGGTTCTGTTGAAGGTTTCACCCATGAAGGGTGTTATGAGATTTGGGAAAAAAGGGAAATTGAGTCCTCGGTTCATTGGGCCTTTTGAGGTGCTTTGGAGGATTGGGGAGGTGGCTTATGAGCTTGCTTTGCCACCCAGCTTGTCGAGTGTGCATCCGGTATTTCATGTTTCTATGCTCTGGAGGTATATTGGGGATCCGTCTCATGTTTTCGACTTCAGCACGGTTCAGTTAGATGATGATCTGACCTATGATGTGGAGCTAGTAGCTATTTTGGGTCGACAGGTTCGGAAGTTGAGGTCAAAGGATATAGCTTCAGTGAAAGTGCAGTGGAGAGGTCGGCCCGTGGAGGAGGCTACCTGGGAGACCGAGCAGGAGATGAAGCAGATATCCTCACCTATTCGAGGCTTCAGGTATGTTTGTTGACTCGTTCGAGGACGAACGTTTTTTAAGTTGGGGAGGATGTGACGACCCAGCCAGTCGTCTCATGAGTTACCGCTCCGTTGCCCCTATTTCAGTTTCTTTATGCTTCGTTATCCATGTTTTTGTGGTATTGGGTTGGTCGGATCGAGTCCGAAATGAGTTTGGTGAAGTTTGAGACACTTAGTCTCTTTTAAGAAGGCTTAAGTTGGAAAAGTCAACTGGATATTGACTTATGTGTTAGAAGGCTCGGAAGTGAGTTCTGATGGTTCGATTAGCTTCGGGAGGTGGAAATCTGTGGGGTACTCTATAAATACGAGGTTTTGGGTTTTATTTGATATTTTGACCTAGAGAGCTCGGATTTTGGCGATTTTTCGAAGGTTTTTCAAGAAATTCATTAGGGTAAGTGAATCTAACTCAGATTTGGCTAGAGTACATGAATATATCATTGAATTCATCATTTAATTCGTGATTTGGGATGGAATTTGGGAAGAAAATTGTGAAATCTTTCAAAAAAGTAAAATGATGATTTAAAGGACCAAATTGTATCGGAATTGGATAATATTTGTATGGTTAGACTCGTGAGAGTATAAGAATTCTAATTATTTGAATTTTGTCAATTTTCGAGATGTGGGCCCGGGGGTCGGGTTAGACCAATTTCTGGAATTTTGTGGTAATTCGATTGTTTTTGCTTGGGCTTTGTGCCCTTAGCATATTGTGATGTATTCATTCTGATTATGGATAGATTCGATGCACATGGAGGCCGATTCAAGGGGCAAAGACGTAGCGAATCAGAGATTTAGCGAGGTGAGTAATGATTGTAAATGATGCTCTGAGGGTTTGAAACCCCGGATTGCACATCGTAGTGCTATATTGAGGTGAGACACACGCTCGATAACGAGCGTGGGGTCGTGTACTATTGTGGATTGTTACTTGGTCTGTCCCGATTGATGATTTTACCGCGTATTTGACTGGAACTTATTTGTTATCATCATGATTTGGGTTGATTGTCATATTTGGGCTTCGTGCCAACTATTTGAACCCTTCGGGGATTTTTATTACTATTTCCTCACTGTTTTGATTTACTAATTGAACTCAGTCTTGTTATTTTCCACTGTTTTACTACTCAGCCCTTTTTACTCCGTTTTGAGATGTAAATATATTTTAAATGATGTTTTGGGGTCGAGAAATACTGTTTTACTAATGCCCGAGGGGCTTGTGAGTATTTTTGACTGAGTAAGGCCGAGAGCCTAGTTGTGAGGAAACACTGATACTGATTTGAGGCCGAGGACCTGAGATATGTACGCCACAAGGTGGCTTGTTGATGTTGTTTATGAGGCCGAGGGCCTGAGATATATACGCCACGAGGTGGCTTGACTGTTATGAGGCCGAGGGCCTAGATTTGATGCCACGAAATGGCTTGATATTGCGCTTGGGCCGTAAGGGTCCCCTCCCGGAGTCTGTACACCCTTAGTGAGCACGGGTACCCATTGTGATGTGATATTGAGCCCGCGGGGCTGGCACTGTTCTGAGATTTGAGCCCGCGGGGCTGGTATTGTTCTATTTGAGCCCGAGGGGCTGGTATTGTTCCATGTGATTGCCCGAGGGGCTGGTACTATTTCGAGATGTTGCTCGAGGTGCAGATTTGTTGATATTGTGCCCGAGGGGCAAACTTCTATTTGTTTACTTACCTGTCAATTACTTGTTTTATTTGTTAAAAAAGGATTTTGCTCGATTCTTCACTGTCTACTGGTTTTAAGTGATTTTAACTGCTTCGAGTATAGAATGCCTTGTATTTTATGTGTTTTCTTACTTTCAGTCATTATTTATATTTATTACTCACTGAGTTGGAGTACTCACTTTACTCCTTACACCGTGTGTGCAGATTCAGGCATAGCAGGTCCTGCTCCTGAGTGCTGATCCTTCTAGTCCAGGCGGTGTTTCGGAGACTACGAGGTAGCTGTTGTCATCCGCAGCCCCCGTGTCTCCCTTATCTTATTATTTCTAAGTTCTTCAAATAGTTGTACCAGATATTGTATTTAGTAGACACGTATTAGGATCCTTAGTTTCTTATGACTTGTGACACCTCGATTAGGGTTGTGTCGAGTTGGAAATTCTACTTTGTTATCTTTATTTCCGCCAATTGTGCTATTAAATTATGTTTGAACTGTTCTTATGCTATTTAACTGGTTAAAATGACGAAATGTGTTAGACTGGCTGGCCTTGTCTTCATGAGAGGCGCCATCACGACCGGGTTCAGGGTTAGGGTCGTGACTAGTTGGTATCAAAGCCTAAGTTATATAGGTCTCACGAGTCATGAGCAGGTTTAGTAGAGTCTCGCGGATCGGTACGAAGACGTCTGTATTTATCCTCGAGAGGTTGCAGAACCTTTAGGAAAAACATCATATTCTTGAAATTCTGGCCATGTGAACTTGTTGGTTCGAGTACTAAACTTCTGTCATTCCATTCTCTCATAGATGGTGAGGATGCGAGCTACTGGACGAGGTGGGCTACCACCAATTCCACCAGCTGAGGCCACCAGAGGGCGCAGACATAGTCGTGGCCATGGCAGAGGTAGAGCGGCAAGGGCAACACCTATTGATCCAGCAGCTGCCCCAGCTCAGGATCAGGCTCCAGCAGCACCTGTTCAGGTACCAACTATGCCCATCATGATCCCGGGTCTATAGGAGGCCTTGGCATAGATCTTATCAGTTTGCACTGGCCTCTCAGCCACCACAGCAGCAGCTACTTCACAGGCCGGGGGAGGCAATCAGACCCCTGCTGCTCGCACACCTGAGCAGGTAGTGCAGGGACTTTAGACGTTGGGGGTACCTCCAACCCAGTCGGTTGCACCAGCTTAGGAGTATGTTGTGTCAGCTATGCCGGATGATGAGCAGCGTCGTCTTGGGAGGTTTGGTAGACTCTAGCCTCTGACGTTCAGTGGATCAGAGGGCGTTGATGCCTAGGGTTTCTTGGATAAGTGCCAGCGGATTCTCCGTACAGTAGGGATTCATGAGTCTAGTGGTGTGGCATTTACTACCTTTTAATTTTCTTGGGATGCCTTCACTTGGTGGGAGGTGTATGAGAGGCGTAGGCCTGTGGGAGCAGCACCCCTCACTTGGCAGGAGTTCTCCATTATCTTCTTGGAGAAGTATGTGCCGCAGTCCCGCAGAGAGGAGTTGCGTAGGCAGTTTGAGTGGTTGCGACAGGAGGATATGACTGTGTCACAGTATGAGTCGAGGTTTTCTGAGTTGGCTTTTCATGCCGTATGGATTGTCCCGACAGATCATGAGAGGATCAGGATATTTGTTAATGACCTTACTTATCATCTCCGTATTATTATGACCAGAGAGAGTGTGTGATGGGTGCTACGTTCGAGGAGGTGGTTGATATTGCCCTTGAGATTGAGACGGTTCACCATCAGGAGCGAGAGGAGAGGGAGGCCAAGAGGCCTCGAGGATCGGGCAGTTATAGTGGTGCTCCTTCGAGGGGCCAGTTTCAGCATGGTAGAGGCTGTTCTTTCAGGCCTGCTCAGTCAGCCCGCTTCGGTCATCGTGGGGCATCTTCAGGTCATGGTTATCATGGATCTCAGCAGGGCCAGTCATCACTCAGTGCCCTTGCATCTCAGAGTTCATCTCGTGCCCCATCAGCTTAGGGCTATTCTATGCCGAGTGCATCTGCTAGTCACTCCAGTGCGAGGGGTTCCCTTCAGTCCCCTTCTCCAGCACCTGAGAGTTGTTATGAGTGTGGCGAGATGGTCCATATATGGAGGCAGTGTCCTCGTCGGGTTGCTAGTTCGTCTCAGCAGAGGGGTCAACCCTCGACTTCTGCTCTAATTACTTCACCACCCGCCCAGCTAGCTAGGGGTGGAGGTTAGGCAGCCAGGGGTCGCTTTAGAGGGGGAGGTCGATCAGGCGGTGGCCAGGCTCATTTCTATGCAGTTCCAGGCAGACCCGATGTTATTGCTTCAGATGCTGTTGTCACATGTATTGTTTCAGTCTACCACAGAGATGCCTCTGTATTATTTGATCCTGGTTCCACCTTTTCTTATGTGTTATCATATTTTGCTCGTTATTTGGGTATGCCCCGTGAGTTTCTTGCTTTACCTATTCATGTACCCCAGTGGGCGATACTGTTATTGTAGACCGTGTGTACTGGTCATGTGTGGTGACTATTGGGGATCTGGAGACCCGAGTGGATCTATTACTATTAAGCATGGTGGATTTTGATGTCAGTTTGGGCATGGATTGGTTATCTCCATGTCGTGGTATTCTGGACTGTCATGCTAAGATAGTCACATTGGCTATGCCAGGTGTGTCGCGGATCAAGTGGCGTGGTGTGACTGATTATGTTCCTAGTAGAGTGATATCTTTCTTTAGAGTCCAACGTATGGTTGGGAAGGGTTGTCTTTCATACCTATCATTTGTGAGGGATGTTGAAGCTGAGACTCCCAGTATTGATTCTGTTCGAGTTGTGAGGGATTTTCCCGATGTGTTTCCTACAGACCTGCCGGGTATGCCACAAGACAGGGATATTGATATTGGTATTGACCTGGTGCCGGGCACTCAGCCCATTTCTATTCCTTCGTATCGTATGGCACCATCGGAGTTGACGGAATTGAAGGAGCAACTTCAGGATCTCCTAGATAAAGGGTTCATTCAGCCTAGTGTGTCACCTTGGGGTGCGCCGGTTCTATTTGTGAAGAAGAAGGATAGCACAAAGAGAATGTGCATTGATTATAGGCAATTGAATAAGGTAACAATTAAGAACAATTATCCTTTGCCTCGCATTGATGATTAATTTGACCAACTTCAGGAAGATAGGGTGTTCTCCAAGATTGATCTCCGTTGAGGTTATCACCAGTTGAAGATCAGGGACTCGGATATTCTTAAGATGGCTTTTAGGACCCGATATGGTCACTATGAGTTTTTGGTGATGTCTTTTGGGTTGACCAATGCCCCAGCAGCATTCATGCATTTGATGAACAATATGTTCCGGTCGTATCTCGATTCATTCGTCATAGTCTTCATTAATGATATTCTAGTGTATTCGCGTAGTCAGGAGGAGCACTTAGAGCATTTGAGAGTTGTATTGCAGAGATTGAGGGAGGAGAAGATTTATGCAAAATTTTCCAAGTGTGAGTTTTGGCTCAGTTTAGTGGGTTTCTTGGGGCACATGGTGTCCAGTGAGGGTATTCAGGTTGATCCGAAGAAGATAAAGGCGGTTTAGAGTTGGCCCAGACTGTCCTCAGCCACATAGATTCGCAGTTTTCTTGGTTTGGCAGGCTATTATCGCCAGCTTGTTTAGGGATTCTCATCTATCGCATTTCCCTTGACCAAGTTGACTTAGAAGGGTGCTACATTTGTATGGTCGGACGAGTGTTAGGAGAGCTTTCAGAAGCTCAAGACAACTTTGACCACAACTCCAGTGTTGGTTTTTCCATAGCTTCAGGTTCATATACCGTGTATTGTGATGCTTCGAGAGTTGGGTTTGGTTGTGTGTTGATGTAGGATGGTAGATTTATAGCTTATGCTTCTCGTCAGTTGAAGCCCCATGAGAAGAACTACCCCGTTCATGATTTGGAGTTGGCTGCCATAGTTCACACATTGAAGATTTGGAGGCATTACCTGTATGGCATATCTTGTGAGGTGTTCACTGATCATCACAGTCTTCCGCATTTGTTCAAGCAAAAGGATCTTAATTTGAGGCAGCGGAGATGGTTGGAGTTGCTTAAGGATTATGATATCACTATATTGTACCATCCAGGAAAGGC
This sequence comes from Nicotiana sylvestris, assembly GCF_000393655.2. Taxonomy (NCBI): domain Eukaryota; kingdom Viridiplantae; phylum Streptophyta; class Magnoliopsida; order Solanales; family Solanaceae; genus Nicotiana; species Nicotiana sylvestris. The sequence goes on along the minus strand of NW_027184356.1, from coordinate 39,291 downwards.
CAATGTGGTAGTCGATGCTTTGAGCGGAAAGGCAGTAAGTATGGGGAGTTTGGCATGTATTCCAGTTAGGGAGAGACCTCTAGCAGTTGATGTTCAGCCCTTGGCCAATCGGTTTGTGAGATTAGATACTTCGAAGCCCAGTTGGGTATTGGCGTGTGTGGTCTCTCGGTCTTCATTATATGATCGCATCAGAGAGCGCCAGTATGATGATCCACATTTGCTAGTCCTTAAGGACAGAGTTCAGCATGATGATGCCAGAGATATGACCATCGACAATGATGGGGTGTTGAGTATGTAGGGCCGAATTTGCATGCCCAATGTGGATGGGCTTCAGGAGTTGATTCTAGAGGAGGCCCATAGCTCGCGGTATTCCATTCATCCGGGTACCGCGAAGATGTATCAAGATTTGAGGCAGCACTATTGGTGGAGAAGAATGAAGAAAGATATTGTGGGATTTCTAGCTCGGTGTCTCAATTGTCAGCAGGTGAAATTTGAGCATCAGAGACCGGGTGGCTTGCTACAACAGATGGATATTCCTGAGTGGAAGTGGGAGAGAATCACTATGGACTTTATTGTTGGACTTCCACGGACTTTGAGGAAGTTCGATGCTATTTGGGTAATTGTGGATCGGCTGACCAAGTCTGCGCACTTCATTCCTGTATGTAATACCTATTCTTCCGAGCGGTTGGCAGGGATTTATATCCAGGAGGTTGTTCGTTTGCATGTCGTTCCGGTTTCCATCATTTCAAATAGAGGTACTCAGTTTACTTCGCAGTTTTGGAGAGCCGTGTAGAGAGAGTTGGGTACTCAAGTTGAGTTGAGCACAGCTTTTCATCCTCAGACGGAAACCCCATCCCTCTCTTTCCTTTTTTTGCCCCCATGTCACCACACGGGGGGAACATGGGGACGTAAAAAAGGGGGTCCTATCAACTTGTTCCGACCTAGGATAATAAGCTCATGAGCTTGGTCTTACTTGCAGTCCGAGCGTACTATTCAGATATTGGAGGACATGTTGCGTGCTTGTGTTATTGATTTTGGAGGGTCATGGGATGAGTTCCTACCGCTTGCAAAGTTTGATTATAACAACAGCTACCAGTCGAGTATTTAGATAGCTCTATATGAGGCTTTGTATGGGAGGCGGTGCAGATCTCTAGTTGGTTGGTTCGAGCCCGGTGAGGTCAAGCTATTGGGGACTAATTTGGTACATGATGCTTTGGAGAAGGTGAAGGTGATTCAGGAGAGGCTTCGTACAGTACAGTCGAGGCAAAAGAGTTATGCTTATAGGAAGGTTCGAGATGTGTCCTACATGGTTTGCTAGAAGGTTCTATTGAAGGTTTCAGCCATGAAGGGTGTTATGAGATTTAGGAAGAAAGGGAAATTGAGTCCTCGGTTCATTGGGACTTTTGAGGTGCTTTGTAGGATTGGGGAGGTGGCTTATGAGCTTGCTTTCCCACCCATCTTGTCGAGTATGCATCCGGTATTTCATGTTCCTATGCTCCGGAAGTATATTGGGGATCCGTCTCATGTTTTGGACTTCATCATGATTAAGTTAGATGATGATCTGACCTACGATGTGGAGCCAGTAGCTATTTTGGGTCGTCAGGTTCGGAAGTTGAGGTCAAAGGATATAGCTTCAGTGAAAGTGCAGTGGAGAGGTCGGCCCGTGGATGAGGCTACCTGTGAGACTGAGCAGAAGATGCGGAACAGATATCCTCACCTATTCGAGGCTTCAGGTATGTTTCTTGACTCGTTTGAGGACGAATGTTTTTTTTAAGTTGGGGAGGGTGTCACAACCCATCCAGTCGTCTTGTGAGTTACCGCTCTGTTGCCCCATTTTAGCTTCTTTATGCATTGTTATCCGTGTTTTTGTGGTATCGAGTTGGTCGGATCGAGTCCGGAATGAGTTTGGTGAAGTTTGAGACACTTAGTCTCTTTTAAGAAGGCTTAAGTTGGAAAAGTCAACCGGATGTTGACTTATGTGTTAGAAGGCTCGGAAGTTAGTTCCGATGGTTTGGTAAGCTTCGGGAGGTGGAAATATGTGGGGTACTCTATAAATACGAGGTTTTGGGTTTTGTTTGATATTTTGACCTAGAGAGCTTGGATTTTGGCGAATATTCAAAGGTTTTTCAAGAAATTCATTGGGGTAAGTGATTCTAACTCAGATTTGGCTAGAGTACATGAATCTATCATTGAATTCATCATTTAATTTGTGATTTGGGATGGAATTTGGGAAGAAAATTGTGAAATCTTTCAAAAATGTAAAATGATGATTTGAAGGACCAAATTGTATCGGAATTAGATAATTTTTGTATGGTTAAACTCGTGAGAGTATAAGGATTCTAGTTTTGTAAATTTTGAAAATTCCAAGATGTGGGCCCGGGGGTCGGGTTAGACCAATTTCTGGAATTTTGTGGCAATTTGATTTTTTTCGCTTGGGCTTTGTGCCCTTAGCATATTGTGACATGTTTGTTCTAATTTTGGATAGATTCGACGGGCGTGGAGGCCGATTCTTTGAGGTGAGTAATGATTGTAAATGATACTTTGAGGGTTTGAAACCCCGGATTGCACATCATAGTGCTATATTGAGGTGAGGCACACGCTTGATGACGAGCGTGAGGTTGTGTACTATTTGGGATTGTGTCTTGGTTCGTCTCGATTGATGATTTTATCGCGTATTTGACTTACTTATTTGTTATCATCATGATTTTGGCTGGTTGCCATATTTGGGCTTCATGCCAACTATTTGAACCCTTCGGGGATTTTTATTACTATTTCCTCACTATTTTGATTTACTAATTGAACTCAGTCATGTTAATTTCCACTGTTTTACTACTCAGCCCTTTTTACTCCGTTTTGAGACGTAAATGATATTTTAAATGATGTTTTGGGGCTGAGAAATACTGTTTTACTAATGCCCGAGGGGCTTGTGAGTATTTTTGACTGAGTAAGGCCGAGGGCCTAGTTGTGAGGAAACACTGATACTGATTTGAGGATGAGGGCCTGAGATATGTACGCCACGAGGTGGCTTGTTGATGTTGTTTATGAGGCCGAGGGCCTGAGATATATACGCAACGAGGTGGCTTGATTGTTATGAGGCAGAGTGCCTAGTTTGATTCCATGAGATGGCTTGATATTGCGCTTGGGACATAAGGGGCCCCTCCCAGAGTCTGTACACCCCCAGTGAGCGCGGGTACCTATTGTCATGTGAGATTGAGCCCGAGAGACTAGCACTGTTCTGAGATTTGAGCCCGCGGGGCTGATATTGTTCTATTTGAGCCCAAGGGTTGGTATTGTTCCATATGATTGCCCGAGGGGCTGGTACTGTTCTGAGATGTTTTCCGAGGGGCGGTTTTGTTGATATTGTGCTCGAGGGACGAACTTCTATTTGTTTACTTACCTGTCAATTACTTGTTTTACTTGTTAAAAAGGGATTTTACTTGATTCTTCACTGTCTACTAGTTTTAAGTGATTTTTACTGCTTCGATATAGAATGCCTTGTGTTTTACGTGTTTTTTTACTTTTAGACATTATTTATATTTATTACTCACTGAGTTGGAGTACTCACTTTACTCCCTGCACGTGTGTGCAAATTCAGGCGTAGCAAGTCCTGCTCCTGAGTGCTGATCCTTCCAGTCCAGGCGGTGTTTCGGAGACTACGAGGTAGTTGTTGGCGTCCGCGGCCCCCATGTCTCCCTTATCTTATTATTTCTAAGTTCTTCAAACAGTTGTACCAGATATTGTATTTAGTAGACTCGTATCAAGATCCTTAGTTGCTCATGACTTGTGACACCCCGATTAGGGTTGTGTCAGGTTTGAAATTCCACTTTGATATCTCTATTTCCGCTAATTGTGCTATTAAATTATGTTTGAACTGTTCTTATGCTATTTAACTTCTTAAAAGGACGAAATGTGTTAGACTGGCTGGCCTTGTCTTCATGAGAGGCTCCATCACGACCGGGTTCAGGGTTAGGGTCGTGACAGGAAGATCTTACAATGACTTCACAGGAGGTGCACTGCATGGTCCAGGTATGGCTTAACCCTACTAAATGGTTGTTTTCTTCAATTTATGCAAATAACTCAACCTCTTTACGTAATATACTATGGCAAAACTTAAAATGCATCCATGACTCATATAAGGGTCCATGGTTAGTTGGAGGAGACTTTAATGAGGTAATTAGAGAAAATAAAAAATTTGGTGGAAACCTCATCAATAACACAAGGGTGGATGCCATTGCATAATGTATTAACTATTGTAAACTAGTTGACTTAGAGTTTTAGGGTAGCAAGTATACATGCACAAATAAAAGAAGGAATGGACATACTATACTAGAAATGTTGGACAAACTCCTAGCAAATTACGATTGACTTCAAATATTTCCTGAAACAGTAGTGCAACACCTTCCCCGTACATACTTAGACCATTGCCCTCTTCCAGTTACACTTGAACCCAATAAAATACCTAGAAATAATATTTTTCGATTTGAAAAAATATGGACAACAGACCCTTCACTCATAAATGTAATTCAACAGTCATGGCAAAATTATCCTTCAATAGTTGAAGCTATGACTAATTTTCAACATAACGTAAATTATTGGAATAAGCACACTTTTGGAAACATTTTCGTTAAAAAAAGGAAAATCCTAGCTAGGATTAATGAAATTCAACAATCCATGCACTATCCTACTAGCAATTTCTTAGAAAGACTAGAGATATAATTAAATCATGAATTCAATGCTCTACTAAGGCAAGAGGAAGATTTTTGGAAATTGAAGTCCAGAATTCAATCGCTAAACGATGGCGATGCTAACACTAATTTTTTTCACATGTCAACCGTACAGAGACATAGACATAATCGTATAAATTGCTTAAAATATATTGTAGGGAATTGGACTTATGATCCAATAGAAATTCATGACCAAATTTATCCATACTACACTACTCTATTCAAAACACAACACACAGTTTCTAATCAAATAAAGGACCAATCGACAATGATTAATTCTTTAACATATGTGGATCAACAACAATTGACACAACCATTAAGGTTGATGGAAATAAAAAAGCACTATTCTCATTCAAACCTTTTAAGGCACCAGGGCCCGATTGACTCTATCCATATTTCTTCCAAAAATATTGGGACGAAGTGAGTCACTCAATTATTAATTGTTGTTATAATTCTTTCAATCAAGTAAAAATTCCAGAAGACATTAATAACACTTATTTGTGCCTAATTCCTAAGGTAAACAATACCGTAGCAATCACTCAATATCATCCTATAAGTCTTTGCAACACGATCTACAAACTAATGACTAAAATTATTGTAAATAGACTGAAGCCTTTCCTACAACTAATAATTGGACCAACACAATCAATCTTCCAATAGGGAAAACGAGCTTCAGACAATGCAATCATCATACAGGAAATTCTTAACCATTTCAAAAAACGAAAAAAGGAAGAATAGGTCAAATGCTGCTCAAGTTAGATTTGGAAAAAGCTTTTGATAAGATTGAATGGTCCTTCATAAAAAATCATTCCACTATTTCAATATACCCCACAAGATCATTTCACTGATCATGTCTTGCATTACAACGTCTTCCATATCTATATTGATAAATGGATCACGTACTAACTTCTTTAAACCATCTAGGAGTATCCGTTAAGGAGATCCCCTATCTCCTTACATATTTATCATGTACTTAGAATGCCTCTCAAGGAACATATTTCAATCATTAGAATACCTATTATGGAAAATCATACAAATTTCACAAAATGACCCTCAACTATCACTTCTTTTTATCGCAGACGACATCATCCTTTTGTCTAAAGTAAATGATAATAGCTGCAACACCATAATTGACACTCTTAATACTTTTACCAAATTATTCGGGCAAACTATTAATTTTTAAAAATTAAGAAACTTTTTCTCAAATAATTGTAACACTGAAGCAAAATGAAATATACAATCTTGCTTTAGTATGCATGAAGGAAAGCAGTTTGGAAAATACATAGGTTTACCCATGTCTCAACAAAGATCTAAGAAGTTAGATTTTCAATTTTTATTAGAAAACTTCAAGGCTAGACTTGCAGGATGGAAAACAAACTTCCTATCACTCCAAGGAAGAATTGCCCTCATTAAATCAACACTCTCTACTTTACTAAATCATATAATGCAATACATTGCAATCCCTAAAAATATTATTCATAAAATGGAGCAATATATGTGCAATTTCCTATGAGAACTACACAACAAAAAAGAAAGATTCCCTTAGTAAATTGGAAAAGAGTTACCATGCCCAAAAATTTAGGAGGTCTAGGTATATAGAGTCTGGATTTAAAAAATAAGGCATTACTGGCAGGATTAGCATGGAGGGTATTTCATTCGCCTACACAACTATGAGCACACACTCTTATTCAGATATATAAGAACAAATGTGTAATAGAAAACTCCTCTCATATTTGGCACAATATTATTTCAGGATGGGAAAAATGCCAATATGGAATTCAATGGAAAGTAGGTACAAATTCAAAATTAAACTTCTGGATGGAGGCATGGATTGCTCCAAACACAACACTTAGATCCTTACTATACGGTCATATACCTTTAGATCATACTACGCGTAATATTACAACTTATAGAGATCAAAACAATTGGAAATGGGCAGAAATACCGTTTATCTTACAAATTCTCTTAAAAATAAACTCAATAGGATCAATGTTACCTATCTACACAAATAAAGTGGACACTATCTATTGGGGATTATCGAATAATGAAAAATTCACTATCAAATCTAGGTATTCACAATTATTACAAGAGGAGATAAACTTACAAGAACACACAACTCCTTACAATTGGATTTGGAAGATTCCAATACCACCCAAACTAAAAGTTTCTTTGGCTTATAATGCATGACAGATTACCAACAAAAAATGCCTACATCACATAGGAATAACATTAGATGACGAATGTCAAATATGTCACACACATATAATGCAACTTATTAAATGGATACCCCCTAAACCAAATTACTATAAATTAAATACGGACGGGGCAACTTCAACGTTAACTCAAAAAGCAGGTATAGGGGGAGCCATACGTACCTCAAATGGATACTGGATTATAGGGTTTGCAGGCAATTTGGACAATGCCAACACCATCCAAGCAGAACTAAAGGACCTATTCCAAGGGAATTGGTGAATACATACAACTTGGTTCCACTCGAAATAAACATCGATGCTTTAGAGGAACTAAAAATGTCACAAAATGATAACATCGTTTATACTAACATACTAGCTGACTGCAGGTACCTCCTAAACCAATTACATAGTGCTACCATTGACATACCTACAGAGAGGAGAATGAGGTGGCTGATGTTTTAGCTAAAGCAGGATGCAACATGGCCTCTACTGATAAACCATTTATTTTTGTAGCACCACCGTATTTTGTCAGCACTTTTTTTGCAAAGGGACCAGGCTGGAGAAACTCGTATTAGGAAGACAACATATACACTGTAGGAACAACCGGAGGATGTGGATCAGAACACTTTTGAAATCCATTACAATGATCTAAGTATGGCTGCTTCCAATGGCAACGCTGTAATGGTTAATTATAATAGCATATATAGTAGTAGTATTTGTAATAGACATCTATCAAACAACTATAGTACAGATGCATACGCATCATCCTCTTTGTAGTCACTCTACTTATATTTAATGCAATATTATCTTTCTCATAAAAAAAGAGCCTTTATGTACGAATATAGACCATTATTGCAAAATTAGATAAATAGCTTAAAAATGTTGTAAGCACGTGATTTTTTCTCTATATGAGAATTACTCCCAAAAAATTAAAAAATAAAATGATTTTTCTTTGGTGTGCAATTTTGTGATATTTTGAATAATTATTTGTATTTGTCTGTGCGTGTTTATTTGCTAAATTAATAAAAAATACAAAAATATGTCGCATTTTGCATGTAGGATTTAATTCTACAATTGTTAGTAATTAAATTTGTTTTACAAAAATTAAAATTACAAAAATAGGCATCGTTTGCATTTTTAGCATTTAATGTCCAAATATACAATTTTATGCTTAATTATTACTTAATTGTGCGTTAATTGTTATTGGGAGTTAATTTACGCTTTTATAACTTAATTTAATTCTTAATAATGGTTTAAGTATTTTTATAATTTAGTTTTAGAGAAATAAAAGAATAAAGAGAGCGAAAATATAAAGAAAATCGGAATTGGGCCTCTTCTTCGATTTCAAGCCATAGGCCCAAAAAATGGCCCAATCTTCCCTACAACCCAGTCCATTTCGAACTGGGTCGACCCAGTCCATAACCCAACACCCCTATTATTTTACAAACAAAATAAAACAAAAACAAAAAGAAGAAAAAAACCCTAAAAATGACCTAAGTCATCTCCCCCCCCCCACTTTTGCTTCTTTCTTCTCCAAACTCTAAAACACACATCCATGGCTGCCATGGCTAAGCTCCAGCAGCTTCGTCTCCTTCGACACAACGTCACCACCATCCACATCGACCTCCCCGTTGCATCGCCGAAAAACCCTCAACCAAAGAACTAGGAAACCCACCGCTGCCCGCTTCATCCCCGTCGTCTCTGAGCTTCGCCATCAACATCCATGGTTGTCCAAACTCAGTCACGTCCAAACAACCCCGTCCGACCAGCCCGTTACGCCATGGACGCCGTCGACCAGCTGCTCCTGTTCTGCGAGCTTCATCTTCTCCGAGCTTCATCTGCTCCGAGCTGCTGCTCCGTTCCGTCGAGTTCGTCGTCGACCAGCTGCTCCTGTTCTGCGAGCTTCATCTTCTCCGAGCTTCATCTGCTCCGAGCTGCTGCTCCATTCCGTCGTCACGTCGTCGACCTCCAGCAGCCCCACGCGTGCACAGTTTCTGCGTCACCTCCGAGCTACTGTTGTCCGCCATCGTCTTCTTCCCCAGCTGCCTTGTTCCTTCACTTCTGCCGCGACAACTGCTGCTGCTGCTTCGGCGCGGCTTCAGTTGGCTTCTTAAGTTCGTTCGTCGTCGTGTGGTCGAGCTTTGGTCGAGGGTCGTCGAAACAGTCCGTATGTATGTTGTACGATTCGGTTAGTAGATCTTTTTTTTTTGAGTTTTATTTTGTCCGTATTTTGTTTTGATATTTTTCGAATCTAAAATCGGTGAATGTTTGTTTTGTTCATGTCTATGGTTAGATATTTGATTTTTGGTTTTGTTCATGTTCATGTGCTTTGTTAAATTAATTTTCAGATTTCAAAATAGAAATTTAATTAGTTGTTTTCATATTCATTTCATGTTTGTATTATTGTTTAAGTGAATATTTGTTAGTTTGATGTTTGTTAGATTCAAATTGAAATTTAATTAACTATTTCTTCAATTTGTTTCATGTGTTTATGTATTGTTAGAAATTGTTAATATTGTTAAGTTCAAGCTTAAGTTCATAATTGTTTATTCGTCGATCTTGTTATTTGTCTAAAAAGAATTTAGTTGTGTTAAAGGAAATATATTGATTTAATCGTTTTAATCCGTCATGTTTGTTGTGTTAAAATAGATTCATTCATGTTCATACTTTGTTTGGATGATCTTGAATCCGAATTTTGTATAGTTTGATTTCTTGTTTATCATTTATGATTATTTCTTGAATTTGTCTCATAATCTTGTTTAAGTTTAATATAGGAATTGTTTGTTGTAATGTTGTTAGAGTAGTTGATTTTAAGTTCAATATTATTGAATTTAGAAATCTAAATATACTTGTTTGTTGTTGTTGTTGAATCCGAAAATAGGATTGTTTGTTGCTAAAATATTGTTCAATCAAATTTTAGTTGTTCTTTGTTGTTCAATTCATGTTCATGTGATTTGTTGTTGAAATGTTGAAGAAATCATGTTCATGAAATTTGTTGTTTGAACATTGTTAGAAATTAATCATATTGTCTATATTTTGGTTAAGTTTGATTAATTGATGTGTTATAGCTGATGGGTAGTTTGGTAATTTATAGTACTTTCGGGGGTAAAATAGTAATTTGCAATAGGGTCGGAGGGGTAGTTTAGGAATTGTACATTTTGTAATTGTTTATATGAAGCATGGGGGACAAAATGAAATGGGGTGGGTTGTGATATAGTTGTTTAATATAAAGAGGGGACAAGACAAAATTTAGTGGGGGGAATCTTGTATTATTTTATGTTATGGGGGACAAAATATAATGGGGTGGTGTGATATGTTTATTTAATGTAATGGGGAGGAGTGGGAAGATAATGGGTTGGGTAGAGAAAAAGTATTGATTTTAATTAATTGAAAGATTTATGGGATGGGTTATAAGAAGTCTTGAAATCAGAATAGACAGATACCAGAGAATACAAAAGAAAAAGAACGAATCTGAACAGAAAGAAAATAAGAGAGAAAAAAAGAGGGCTGAACATTTAAGAGAGAGAAAATTCCGAAAAAAAATATATTTAAACTTTCAAAAAAAAACTAAAAAAAAATCTTTTGCTTTCTTTCATTGTTTGAAATCAGAATTAATTGTTTTTGATCAAAGCTTGAAGCTTTTGTTTTGAGTTTAATACTCCACCGGTTTGCAAACTCTGTTCCTGGGTTGTTACTGCTATTGGACTTTTGTTGCTGTGCTGTTTTGTTATTACTGCGTGGCTGACTTTCTTCTTCTTATATTGGCAATACCAGGTACACAACTGTAATTTTGGCATTTTGTAAGCTGAAATGAAGAACGGAATGTTAAATTTTTAATTTAGTTTTAATTTTTTTGTATTGTATTTAGATTATTCATGTATTATTATTCTGTCAATCACTGTCATTTGGCATAATTAGACATGTTATAGCGATATATTAAATAACGCCTTAACCGGATTATTAGGAAATATATTCAAGACGGATTACTAATTAAAACTGTTTAATAATCAAAATAAAAGAAATAACGTAAAAATGGCGTTATTGAATTAGTTTGGCAAAAATTGATTAATTCATTATTCATATGGTTTTTTTTGTCAACATTAAGTTAATCGGAATCATGTAGTTAATTTCAGTTAAAACATGAATTAGTTTGCGAATCAAGTATTAGGACATGATGTGAATTAAAACAAAGTTAGTTAAATTTAAATTGTTTAACTTCTAGAAATATGGTTTAGTAATCAAGTTTTTTTTTTAATTTTTAGTATTTGTAAATAATTAATTTCAATAAGCTTAAGTCATACTAACAATATGTTTTAATCCAACTATGGGATAATTAGTTTTTTTACTTTTTGGGAAATTCCATGTTGTTCGTAATTATCATTTTAGTAATATTACTTTGCATTAATATTTGTTTTGAATTAGTAATTAATATGTTATTTTTAAGTATGTAGAGATTGAATTCCGAGATGGGCGATTTAGTAAAATTCACAGTCCTACATAATAGTATCATAACGCGTAGTATTTTGGCGCATATTTAATAAGGTTATTTTCTTAAATACGGGTGTACATTTATGTAACCCAAATCACGATCTTGACGAAGTCAAAATGCGTCAAAAAATCACGTGTGCACTGGTTGTGGCGTGGTTCGAGATGCGTTTTCACGACGTTGCAATTTTGTATAAAATAAATAATGATAAAAGCGGTTTTAAAAGTTAAATTTGCATATAAGTTCTTAATTGTTTAAAAATCAGACAAATGAGCCAAATATGACAATTGAGCGACCGTGCTAAAACCACGGAATTCGGGAATGCCTAATACCTTCTCCCGGGTTAAAAGAATTCATTATCCGAGTTTCTGGTTCGCGGACTGTAATACAGAGTCATTCTTTTCCTCGATTCGGGATTAAAATTGGTGACTTGGGACACCCTAAATCTACCAAGTGGCGACTCTGAAATAAATAAATAAATCCCGTTTCGATTGTCCTTTAATTGGAAAGAACTCCCTTCACCCCTCGCGGGGGAGGAAATGGGAGGTGTGACAGCTCTGGCGACTCTGCTGGGGAGTTTTATCCAGAACCACTGGTTCAGGGTTAGAAATTCGAGCTTAGATAAATTGTTATATTTGGCTTTATCTGATTTTTACATGTTTGAGCCTAATGTGCTAAATGCTGCTTTTACCGCTTTGATATTATTTGACTGTATATATAAACTGTGCCGAACCCTTCTCTCTTCACCTCCGGGGATGTGCTTACTGGTTGAGACTCCCTATTCTGTTAGTGTTATACCCTGAAATAAGAAAGAGGTCGGACAAGTTACGAAGCCGGATGGCCTTTTGGTTCCCGGTAAGTTGCCCCCTCCTCGACTCGAGTTGTCCGCTCGGGTACACAGTCTAGTACACTGACCCAGGTTTTGAATATAGAATAACGTGACTTCATGCCGGATCCCTAGTAGGAACGCTTATTTGCATCACGTTGCATTTGACTTACGGGACTCAACACAGGGGTTGAGTCCATCTAGGACTAGCAACCTGAGATGAAAAGACCATTCTGATGCATCCTACTTGCTCTGTACATATATTTGTTTTGAACTTGCATGTTGACCGGTTTCTGAATCTCAGGAATGTTGGAAAATTGAAGAAAAAAAAAGAAAAAAAAGGGGGAAAAAGAATATATCAGTTAGGGAGTTAATTGATTATTTTAGAAAAAATCAATGACCAATTACTGGCGAAACTCTGGAAAACAAATAGGAAAATATTTTAATTTGTTTTACTAAAAAATATAGAAAAAAGAGAGTCTTTTATTTTTTGGAAAAATAGATTGTTTTATTGTTTGTTGAAAATGGAAAGAAATCGTTATTTTGTCTTTTTCAAAAATAGAAAAGGAAAATAGATTGTCTTGCCAAGAAAAAATAAAAATGGAAAAGATTCATGTTATAAAATAGTTCGGTTAATTTGCCCGAACTACGCGGGTTTGATTCTCACCGGATGTGAGATACGTAGGCAACCCTCATCGGGTCCAACCCCACCTTTTACTAAAAATAGCCAAAACAAATAAATAATAATAAAAAAAAAAAACATGTCAAAATTTTAATTTTGTCATAAAGAAGCCGGGTGATGTTGTTTTGTCATAAATAGCCGAATGTTCCCGAAAGAGACGCCGGAAGGCTGACTTTGCATAAACAGCCACCTTTGGGTCATTTTTTAAGATTTGGTCCAGTTGACCCACACAGCCTTAAAAATCTTCGTCCCCGAGACGTTGAAAGGCCGTGCTTGCAATATTGAGTTTTCTAATTTGAAAAAATGATAAAAAGAGTCTTAAATAAGTCAGGTGATGCTGTTTTGTCATAAATAGCCGAATATTCCCGAAAGGGACGCCGGAAGGTTGACTTTGCATAAATAGCCACCTTCGGGTCATGTTTAGGATTTTTGGTCTAGTTGACCCACACAACCTTAAAAATCTTCGTCCCCGAGGCGCTGAAGGGCCGTGTTTGCAACACCACGTTTTCATTGTAATTTGAAAAAAAAAGAGTCAGCGGTCAGGTGAATACCGTTTGGATTTTTAGTCAAAATAAGCCGAGACAACTTCGGCAGTGTCTTAAACCGTTCTTGCCGAAATAGCCTTAGAGTATCTTTCAGTTGTTGAAAGGTTATTTTCGTAAAAGAATGGACAAGTTTGTAAAGTGTCATAAAATAATCCACCCCGGCCTCAAAATTCATGAGAAATTGGGAAGGGGCCACGTTGACAAAAATAACCGTTTGGTTGCATTTATCAAACGGAGAAAGGAAGCTAGCCTTTTGTTTTTGAGTTTATAAATCTCTTGATTAGAATATAGGGGTTGTTTGATTTTCGAGTTTGTAGGTCATCTTTAAATCTTTGAAACTCAGTTTGTTTTATTATGAAAATTGATAAGAAAAAAATGTTTATTATTGTTTATCTTTTATTGGTCACGAACTACGCTCGGTCTGATTCATGCGGGGTCATGATACGTAGGCAATCTACATAAGATTCGACCACAACAAAAAATGAGAAAAAAAAATCAAAAAAAAAATGAAGAAAAAAAAATCGAAAAAAAAATGAAAAAAGAAAATGAAAAAAAGAGAGGAAAAGATGTTGTTAATAATGAGGACCGACTGAGTCCATTCTAACCTATTTTGTTTTGAATCACAAAGAAAGTTAAGGTGGTTGGTTTGTGGTAAGCCGGAAATACAAGACCCAAAAGCACACTTTGTGGGGATCAGGCCTGATAACAGAAGCACTCGAATCCTATTGGGACTTGTTGACTAAAGTTGATGATATTGAAGCTGGCAATGGTCTGGACAATACTGATGCGAAGCTCAGTGGCTAAGATGCCAATTTTGATAAAGTAGGAGGACGCTCTGTTCCTTGGTTAGCAAGAGAGAAGCTTGTGGTGGCGTATTTTGTTGTCATTTCTGTTGTCTGGATTATTCTTAGGGTTGTAATCCGGATATTGTCTTGTGTCAAACCTTCTTATCTTTTCATTTCGTCATAGCGGTCTGTTTAAGTTTTGTCCAGTTTGTTTAAAATTTTATTCTGGTTTGTTTTATTTGTCTTGTCATTCAAACCATTTCACCGGTAATCTAATGCAAAATCCGGTCCTTTTTATTTCCATTCATCTTTTTGTTTGATCCTTTTATCATTTTGTTCAGCGCCGATTCTAGTAACATGACATGCGCACACAGTTTGGGCCTAGTCTTTAAAGTTAATCATAAAACCCCGGAAAGGCAATTAGAACATTTAAAGGAAATAAGAACGGTTTGAGATTATTTGAAGCCCGAGTCATGTGAAGCTGGGGCAAGTAAAACATAAAGAAAATCGTTAAATGCAAGATTCGCCAAATTGGCATGAGGATCGTTCATAAGAGTGAGAGTGTCGCCCAACGGTGCTTTAGAAATGACAAATGAAAAAGCAAGTGTTTAACATAATTGTCAAGTCCAGCACCATCGGAAGAGACTATAAATCTATGATCAATTGTGTTGTTTGCATTTGGCATGTTTTGAATACTGGAATGACGAAGGCATTTTGTTCTGCTATCTAAATACTTTATCCTTCGTTACCCCCCTTTGAGCCTTATTTATTTTCTTTCATACCCCTCGTTCGGAATCAATAGCAACGATTAGGAAATACGAGCCTGGAAGGTAAAGAAAAAAATAAAAAAAAAACGAAAAAAAAGAAGAGAAAAATGATAACAATAAAAAAACAAAAGAAAGTCAAATGAAAACAGAGGAATTGGGAACTACGTTTGATCTGATTCCTCAAAGATGATACGTAGGCGCTTCACGGCTCGATCATAGGGTGCATAATGGCCACAATGGTCACAATGTACATGGTGTAATAAAAAAATATAATAATAAATAATCCCCAAGCAAGAAACTGGGGCAAGGGTTGCGCTTGTTGTAAACATATATGATTTCGAAGGTTGTAATTTTGAACCCCAAATTTGATTTATTTTTGAGCCTTTAATACCCTTTCTTTCTAGCCTGTCCAAAAACCCACATTACGGTCCAAAGAAAGACCTCCTGACCAGTCTGCAAAAGATGCCAAGTCAGACAAATGAGAGTCTTACCGGCGAACATAACATTCTGTTCCACAGCAGAAAGGACTCTAATCTCCAGCAGAGAGAGTCATACCGGCAACACTCCAAATCCCCAGCTGGAAAGTGATACAAATGAGAGAGTCTTATCGGTGAAAATCTTCACGGACACCATAAGGCGATGAAAGCTGAGAGAAAAACCAAAATGAGAGAGACTTGATAGTGAAAACCCTTCGGGCACTACAAGTCGAATAAGATTGAGAATCAGATGGGGAATTGCCAATTGAAGGTCTTGAAAGACGATTGTCGACGGAAGATAGGCCACAAATGCATGCCATGACCATTAGAGTCGGTGTTTGCGTTTGATAGGTTTTTATTTATAGTTTCTTTTGTTACAGAGTCATCTTTTTCATTTGTCTTTTATTCTGTTCCCTTTTTATCTTTTTCCTTTCATAGAAAAACTCCCTAATAGAGTCTGTCTGGTCAGAACAAGTGTGAATTGACTTCAAAATATGCCATCAGCTTTCCAATTATGCAAGATAAGATCTGACTAGTACATCCAAGTGGTATAGTCAGCGAGGAACAAACGCGAGGCCAGTGTCAAAAAAAGATATCCCCAGCAAAAGGGAATTGACAAAAGGATTGACAAGTGTCAAGAGGGATACCCTTGCCGAAATCAAAGGTTATAAACCTCAAGGCCAAGGCCCGTTGAACAAAGCAAGGAGAGCAGTGAGCATGATTTGGGGAAATTCATACTAGACTAAAAGGTCGGGGAAATGCCAGTTTCCGAGCTATGCCACAAAAGAAGAGGGATATCCCCAGCAGAAAGGGATTATCCCCAGCAAATAATATCATCCCCAACAAGTTGTGGAGCGCAGAGCAAGGAAGGAGAAAAGGAAAAGCCATCCCAGTAGGAGTATCACAACCAACCACCACGTTTTAAACTAACAAATTTTGTTTGATTTGAAACAGGTAAAGGAAATGGCATTGATGACAGAAATGCATGCCATAAGGGAGACTGTCAAACTGGGGCAGAAAATTTTCCTTTCATTTGGAAAATTTTCTGGAAGTCAGGTACCCATTCGAGGAAGAATAAAGATAGCACCAGTCTCAAGGGAAGTGGTGTTTGAACCAGTGTTGCCCCAACATAATAAGTTTAAATGGAGGAAGTATTCCCCAGCAGACAGAATAAAGGGATGACACTTGTGCTCAGAAAAGCAAAAAGCCATTATCATCCCCAGTAGCTTCTAGAAGAATGAAGCATCGACTTGAAGGGATAAAATTCCCCAGCAGCGTTATCCTCAACAACGTTATCCCGAGAAGATAACACTTTTATCCCCTGCAGTGTTGAAAAAAAAAACAAACAAAAAGAAAAAAAATTTTGAATTTGAAGGAGGGGAAGAAAGGAGACTTCCCTAGTAGTATTATACCCAGCAATCAGGCGTCCACCTGGAAAACAAGGAAGAGCAGTTGGAGTATTAGCAATCAGGCGTCCGCCTGAAGAACGGAGACACACAGTTCAAGTATTGGTTGAAGTCAGGAGCCCCCCTGAATAACAGAATGGTGATTTATTGGTTAAAGTCAGGAGCCCGCCTGAAGAGAGGAATGACGTTTATTTTTAAGGTTGTTGTTGAAGTTGGGAGCCCGCCCATAGAACAGAGGCATACATTTCAGTCTTTACGTTTCAAGTGTTGAAGTTGGGAGCACGCCCATAGAACAGAGGCATACATTTCAGTCTTTACGTTTCAAGTGTTGAAGTTGGGAGCCCGCCCATAGAACAGAGGCATACATTTCAGTCTTTTCATTTCAAGTGTTGAAGTTGGGAGCCCGCCCATAGAACAGAGGCATACATTTCAGTCTTTTCATTTCGAGTGTTAAAGTTGGGAGCCCGCCCATATAACAGAGGAATACATTTCAGTCTTTATATTTCAAGCGTTGAAGTTGGGAGCCCGCCCAGATAACAGAGGCATACATTTCAGTTTTTATATTTCAAGCGTTGAAGTTGGGAGCCCGCCCAGATAACAGAGGCATACATTTCAGTCTTTATATTTCAAGCGTTGAAGTTGGTAGCCCGCCCAGATAACAGAGGCATATATTTCAGTCTTTACATTTCAAGCGTTGAAGTGGGGAGCCCGCCCAGATAACAGAGGCATACATTTCAGTCTTTACATTTCAAGCGTTGAAGTGGGGAGCCCGCCCAGATAACAGAGCATACATTTCAGTCTTTACATTTCAGTTGTTGAAGTTGGGAGCCCGCCCATAGAACAGAGGCATACATTTCAGTCTTTACATTTCAGTTGTTGAAGTTGGGAGCCCGCCCATAGAACAGAGGCATACTTTCAGTCTTTACATTTCAAACATTGAAGTTGGGAGCCCGCCCAGATAACAGAGACATACATTTCAGTCTTTACATTTCAAGCATTGAAGTTGGGAGCCCGCCCAGATAACAGAGGCATAAATTTCAGTCTTTAATTTCAAGTATTGAAGTTGGGAGCCCACCCATAGAACAGAGGCATACATTTCAAGATCAAGTCAGAGGACAATAAAACATGAGGGTTACAATAGGAATCCCCAGCAGGAAACAATAAAATTCCCCGGCACCGGGAAACAGAAGGTTGCAACAAGAGGTCGCAGTACAAACTCAAGTACATGCGTCAAAAGAAGAAAAGCACCGTAAGAAATGCAAGCAGACAAGAAAGCAAGACAACAGAAAAATTGCAGTCTAGCCTAGCTTCTTGTTTTCTTTTTAAGCATGGTGTAACAAGGAGATCGGTAAGCAGTAGTAATAGCATGCAACAACAGTAACATTGCAGTCCAACGGTAGTCCCAGCTACCAAAATTTCCCGAACTACATTGACCTGATTCCTGTTTAGCCCAGGATGTGTAGGAAACCTTTGAAGCAAAGGTTCGGTTAAATCTTTTTCAAAAAAATGCTTCACACGGAGTACTCGGATAGGCAAAAATCGCTCGCTTTATCTTTGCACGAAAACCCTTCGTGTCTTCGGGCAAAGAGGGGCAGCTGTAAGCACGTGAATTTTTCCCTATATGAGAATTACTCCCAAAAAATTCAAAAATAAAATGATTTTTCTTTGGTGTGCAATTTTGTGATATTTTGAATAATTATTTGTATTTGTCTGTGCGTGTTTATTTGCTAAATTAATAAAAAATACAAAAATATGTCGCATTTTGCATGTAGGATTTAATTCTACAATTGTTAGTAATTAAATTTGTTTTACAAAAATTAAAATTACAAAAATAGGCATCGTTTGCATTTTTAGCATTTAATGTCCAAATATACAATTTTATGCTTAATTATTACTTAATTGTGCGTTAATTGTTATTGGGAGTTAATTTGCGCTTTTATAACTTAATTTAATTCTTAATAATAGTTTAAGTATTTTTATAATTTAGTTTTAGAGAAATAAAAGAAGAAAGAGAGCGAAAATATAAAGAAAGTCGGAATTGGGCCTCTTCTTCGATTTCAAGCCATAGGCCCAAAAAATGGCCCAATCTTCCCTACAACCCAGTCCATTTCGAACTGGGTCGACCCATTCCATAACCCAACACCCCTATTATTTTACAAACAAAATAAAACAAAAAAAAAAGAAGAAGAAACCCTAAAAATGACCTAAGTCATCCCCCCCCCCACTTTTGCTTCTTTCTTCTCCAAACTCTAAAACACACATCCATGGCTGCCATGGCTAAGCTCCAGCATCTTCGTCTCCTTCGACACAATGTCACCACCATCCACATCGACCTCCCCGTTGCATCGCCGGAAAACCCTCAACCAAAGAACTAGGAAACCCACCGCTGCCCGCATCATCCCCGTCGTCTCTGAGCTTCGCCATCAACATCCATGGTTGTCCAAACTCAGTCACGTCCAAACAACCCCGTCGCGACCAGCCCATTCCGCCATGGACGTCGTCGACCAGCTGCTCCTGTTCTGCGAGCTTCATCTTCTCCGAGCTTCATCTGCTCCGAGCTGCTGCTCCGTTCCGTCGAGTTCGTCGTCGACCAGCTGCTCCTGTTCTGCGAGCTTTATCTTCTCAGAGCTTCATCTGCTCCGAGCTGCTGCTCCATTCCGTTGTCACGTCGTCGACCTCCAGCATCCCCACGCGTGCACAGTTTCTGCATCACCTCCGAGCTACTGTTGTCCGCCATCGTCTTCTTCCCCAGTTGCCTTGTTCCTTCACTTCTGCCGCGACAACTGCTGTTGCTGCTTCGGCGCGGCTTCAGTTGGCTTCTTAAGTTCATTCGTCGTCGTGTGGTCGAGCTTTGGTCGAGGGTCGTCGAAACAGTCCGTATGTATGTTGCACGATTCGGTTAGTAGATTTTTTTTTTGAGTTTTTTTTGTCCGTATTTTGTTTTGATATTTTTCGAATCTAAAATCGGCGAATGTTTGTTTTGTTCATGTCTATGGTTAGATATTTGATTTTTGGTTTTGTTCATATTCATGTACTTTGTTAAATTAATTTTCAGATTTCAAAATAGAAGTTTAATTAGTTGTTTTCATATTCATTTCATGTTTGTATTATTGTTTAAGTGAATATTTGTTAGTTTGATGTTTGTTAGATTCAAATTGAAATTTAATTAACTATTTCTTCAATTTGTTTCATGTGTTTATGTATTGTTAGAAATTGTTAATATTGTTAAGTTCAAGCTTAAGTTCATAATTGTTTATTCGTCGATCTTGTTATTTGTCTAAAAAGAATTTAGTTGTGTTAAAGGAAATATATTGATTTAATCGTTTTAATCCGTCATGTTTGTTGTGTTAAAATAGATTCATTCATGTTCATACTTTGTTTGGATGATCTTGAATCCGAATTTTGTATAGTTTGATTTCTTGTTTATCATTTATGATTATTTCTTGAATTTGTCTCATAATCTTGTTTAAGTTTAATATAGGAATTGTTTGTTGTAATGTTGTTAGAGTAGTTGATTTTAAGTTCAATATTATTGAATTTAGAAATCTAAATATACTTGTTTGTTGTTGTTGTTGAATCCGAAAATAGGATTGTTTGTTGTTAAAATATTGTTCAATCAAATTTTAGTTGTTGAAATGTTGAAGAAATCATGTTCATGTGATTTGTTGTTGAAATGTTGAAGAAATCATGTTCATGAAATTTGTTGTTTGAACATTGTTAGAAATTAATCATATTGTCTATATTTTGGTTAAGTTTGATTAATTGATGTGTTATAGCTGATGGGTAGTTTGGTAATTTATAGTACTTTCGGGAGTAAAATAGTAATTTGCAATAGGGTCGGAGGGGTAGTTTAGAAATTGTACATTTTGTAATTGTTTATATGAAGCATGGGGGACAAAATGAAATGGGGTGGGTTGTGATATAGTTATTTAATATAAAGAGGGGACAAGACAAAATTTAGTGGGGGGAATCTTGTATTATTTTATGTTAGGCATGGGGGACAAAATATAATGGAGTGGTGCGATATGTTTATTTAATGTAATGGGGAGGAGTGAGAAGATAATGGGTTGGGTAGAGAAAAAGTATTGATTTTAATTAATTGAAAGATTTATGGGAAGGGTTATAAGAAGTCTTGAAATCAGAATAGACAGATACGAGAGAATACAGAAGAAAAAGAACGAATCTGAACAGAAAGAAAATAAGAGAGAAAAAAAAAGGGCTGAACATTTAAGAGAGAGAAAATTCCGAAAAAAATATATTTAAACTTTCAAAAAAAAAACTAAAAAAATATCTTTTGCTTTCTTTCATTGTTTGAAATCAGAATTAATTGTTTTTGATCAAAGCTTGAAGTTTTTGTTTTGAGTTTAATACTCCACCGGTTTGCAAACTCTGTTCCTGGGTTGTTACTGCCATTGGACTTTTGTTGCTGTGCTGTTTTGTTATTACTGCGTGGCTGACTTTCTTCTTCTTATATTGGCAATACCAGATACACAACTGTAATTTTGGCATTTTGTAAGCTGAAATGAAGAACGGAATGTTAAATTTTTAATTTAGTTTTAATTTTTTTGTATTGTATTTAGATTATTCATGTATTATTATTCTGTCAATCACTGTCATTTGACATAATTAGACATGTTATAGCGATATATTAAATAACGCCTTAACCGGATTATTAGGAAATATATTCAAGACGGATTACTAATTAAAACTGTTTAATAATCAAAATAAAAGAAATAACATAAAAAATGGCGTTATTGAATCAGTTTGGCAAAAATTGATTAATTCATTATTCATAAGGTTTTTTTGTCAACATTAAGTTAATCGGAATCATGTAGTTAATTTCAGTTAAAACATGAATTAGTTTGCGAATCAAGTATTAGGACATGATGTGAATTAAAACAAAGTTAGTTAAGTTTAAATTGTTTAACTTCTAGAAATATGGTTTAGTAATCAAGTTTTTTTTAATTTTCAGTATTTGTAAATAATTAATTTCAATAAGCTTAAGTCATACTAACAATATGTTTTAATCCAACTATGGGATAATTAGTTTTTTTTACTTTTTGGGAAATTCCATGTTGTTCGTAATTATCATTTTAGTAATATTACTTTCCATTAATATTTGTTTTGAATTAGTAATTAATATGTTATTTTTAAGTATGTAGAGATTGACTTCATAATTATGGACAAACTTAGTAATAATAAAGATGTAGTCATTAAAGGGTATTCATAAAATAAGGGAGGATCTCGCTAACAAATAAATAAATATAAATAATACAGGTGTACATTTATGTAACCCAAATCACGATCTTGACGAAGTCAAAATGCGTCAAAAAATCACGTGTGCACTGGTTGTGGCGTGGTTCGAGATGCGTTTTCACGACGTTGCAATTTTGTATAAAATAAATAATGATAAAAGCGGTTTTAAAAGTTAAATTTGCATATAAGTTCTTAATTGTTTAAAAATCAGACAAATGAGCCAAATATGACAATTGAGCGACCGTGCTAAAACCACGGAATTTTGGAATGCCTAATACCTTCTCCCGGGTTAACATAATTCCTTATCCGGGTTTCTGGTTCGCGGACTGTAATACAGAGTCATTCTTTTCCTCGATTCGAGATTAAAATTGGTGACTTGGGACACCCTAAATCTCCCAAGTGGCGACTCTGAAATAAATAAATAAATCCCGTTTCGATTGTCCTTTAATTGGAAAGAACTCCCTTCACCCCTCGCGGGGGCGGAAATGGGAGGTGTGACAAATGCTAATGCAATTATATGAAATGAAATAAATATTTGAAACATATGTTATAGGTGCAAAATAATAATTTTAAGTAGCTAAGTCATCACAAAATAATTTAAAGGGATAGTTACTAAATTTTATATAATTTAAATGCAAAAAATTATTTAAAGCTCTAAATATTATGAAAAATGCTTGTATAGGTTTGTAAACTAAATAATGATGTAAAAAATGATATTTTGAAAGTATATATATATTTTACAAAATATAAGGGCAAAATTGGGTATCAACTGCTGCCCCTCTTTACCCGGAAATGATTGAAAGAGTTGTCAGGTAAAGAAATGATGACCAATTTTGGTCGAATTGAGTGGGGGGATGTAATTTTGAAAAAATAGGGGCGAACCCTGGTTCCTGAGTTTCCTACATATCCCTAGTGTTACGGGAATCAGGCCATGTGTATTTCTGGATCCAACGATGAATGAAATCGATGGAGTTGTTGTAGGAACAGTCGTACGTTTGGAAAATGCTCTTTTGGGAAGGATAATATCGGATGAATTTATGCACAGTCATGAATGTGAATTTGAGACGTTATGAATATATCATAGGACAAATATCTGAACGGTCATAGAGTAAAAGGTGGGTAATTACTGATGGTCGGTTACGTTTGAAACAATTGCAGGATGTGAATGTTGTGAATAGAAACAGGAGCGAAGATTGCTCCCGTTTGAAGAACGGTTACTTCCTGGATTACCTACAAAATTTAAAATACGATGCATGCAAATATATATGGATTATTATGAGAATTTAAACATGATGCAAATTCCCTTTGGACCATGAAGGTTGTCTTTGGACGATGAGGATGATGTCCTGGGCCATGAATCGGGAGATAAAGGATTCTAGGCCATGAAATGATGTCCTCGGGCTATGAGAATTGTGCCTTTGAACCATGACGATTTTGAATAATGATGTGCAACATTGAGAAATCCTCAGGCCATGGAATGATGTCTTCCGGCTACAAGGATGATACCGTCAGACTATGACGCCTTTGGATAGAATGGCAGTACTAAAGCCCATGAAATGCAATAATATGATTGTTTACCTTGAAAATGGTAATTACAATTACATTTGATTTTGTGGTTCTAAATACGTGATCTGTTTTATGCTAGTTGTTAGACAATGGATGCTAAGTATGAGACTAGAAAATAAGATAAGAACTTGAAAGCAGGATGATTAAGCAAACCGAGTGGCAGAGAATCGGGGCCTCGAGGTCGAGCTCGATACTAAGCTATGGACAACCGATGAAGGACTAACAATTTTGATACCTTTGATGAGGGCTCTTTATGATCAATAATGAGCAATAAATGAATAACAATTAATAGAACACAATAAATGTAAGCAATAAATGTAAATAATAGAATCAAGGGAGAATGTGTTTAAGTTAGAGAGCAGAGAATATTCTTGTATTGAATGTTGTATGTATTTCTTACAAAATGATAAGAGTCCCTTTTTTATATGAGGGAGAATCCCAACATAGTACTAATGCATTTTTTACAAAGATACTTGGTAGGTACATCCATTTAATGCCACGGTACAGGCTCGTACTAGCCTAATAGACTTGGCATTCTTATTTATGTGCCTTGGGAACTTCCCGCTTTTCCATCATAACTGCTCATCTGCATTTCCCCGAGGTCCAATGTTGATAACCCCTCAGGGTTGAATCTCGGCCCTTGTCTCGAGCCTTTGGAGCCGTGCTTACGAAGCGTCATGATGACCAAAAATTGGACCCTCTGATTTTTTCCGTGTACAGATAGTCCCCGCATTTCTTAGAATGAAAATGTTAAGAAGCAAACTTGAATTCTTACTTCTTCATCTTTTTTTGCTTCTTCATCTTTTTCTGCTTTGGAGGAGGTTCTTGAAGACGTTGTTTGGAAGATCGAAATGGGGTCCCCGAGGAAATGGTTCTCACAGATATTGCTTTCGGGGATGTACCTCTGAGAATAGATTAGACTTGTAGCTGTTATTTTTTGCTTTTTTGTTTCTGTGTAAGGACCCCTCGTGGGTTTTTGTAACCATCGTTTATTAATACAAAAATATTTCTTCAATTTGTCTTTGATTTGTCCTAGATTTCCCTTTGTTTGAGTTTGTAAAGAATCTGTGCATATGACTTTACCGATCGGTCCGAATATCGGACCCGAGCATAGATATTCCTTCGATTCTAGGTTGATTAATATAATATTCCCTGAAATCCTTTGCTGTTCCTTGGACTGAGTCCGTATTGACTTGATACAAAATTAGGCCACCGGACCCCTAACTTCGAATTGAGTGAGAGTGAGGCTTCAAATTTTAGAACGAAATTTAGCCATTTAGGCCCCGTTGATAGTCCTCGAGGGAGAATTTGCTAGATCATCTAAGAATAAAGATAGCCCTTAGACTTTCACAGGCAGTCCCCGAGTGAGAGTTTGCTCGAGCTTGGGCAGCCTAAAAAACTTGATTTGAACTTAGAGTGAAGTTAGCCCTAAAGCGTTATAGATAGACCCCGGATGAGGATATGCTTGGACTCGGATGGCCCCTGGACTAAAGTAGCCGAGAGAGCGTCTAACTTGATGTGAAGGGGAAAATAGCCCTGAGGCTCTATTAGTAATTCTAGAGTGAGAACTGGCTTGGGCTCAGGCAGCCCGAGGGCCAAAGAATAGGGTGAATGACCCGTACTTGTAATAGCAGAGATCCTCAAGATATGGTACCACCTCGAGGTTAAGTTTATATGAATAGCTCCTTAGAGCTCATAGTAATAGTAATGGAGATCCTCTAGATCGGGCACCATCTCGGTGCTAGGTTGACACCACTTTTGGAGCCCATTCTGTAGTATCAAAGGTCTTCGAGATCGGGCACCATCTCGAGGATAAATTGGTGTCGACAAATCCTCAGAGCTTATATTTAATTTGACAAGGATCCTCGAGATCGGGCCCCATCTCGATGGATTGATCGATATTGATGGCTTCTTGGAGCCTATAGTCATAGTAGCAGAGATCCTCGAGATCAGGTACCATCCCGAGGATAGGTTGATGTGGGGGTCTTTGATCCCTCAAATATCGTATGACGACGTTAATCGTATGACATGGTCATGAAATGACCGAGGTGATCCCGCCGGTACATCTCCCCGAAAGTGATAGTGGCCTAGTTAGAATTAATTAGCCTTTAGGGTAGGTGGACAGTCACCGCTTGCTCTATATATGAGTTTGTTTCCTTCTCTTCTGAGGATTCCGCTATTTTGAGCAGTTATCCCCTTTCATAGAGTTTTTCTTCTTTGCTTTAGCTCTTTCACCACTTTTATTCGAAGCTTTCGCCTAAGTCCTAATTCCACTTCTCTTGCTCCACCACAGTTATGACCGCCATGCCCAAACTTGTTCACCCATAAGAGGAAAGTTCCGGCTCCGCATCCTGCTCGGTTGGTGGTGCATCGCCGGTGTCTGGTGGACCAACCCCGAGAGGCTTTATCTCGAAGAGGGACTTTACATTAGCGAGGCCTCCCAATGTTCAGGGCCATTGGGAGTATGCATCGAGGTTTATTTCATCAATATGAGAGGAACACCTCGAGGTAGTGAGGAGAGACTGCGGATGGGGAGAAAAGGTGGTGTTCCAGGTACCTTCCCTGGAAGAGAGCATCATGGCTCATGTGGAGGGGTTTCTGAACGTATACACGTACCCTATCACGTTGGGCCCTCTTGATAGAGTTTTGTTCGACTTCTGTCGAAGATATCGGGATACCCTAGCATAGGTTCACCCGTCATTCTAGAGGGTAGTATTAATGATGAGGTTCTTCGCGGAGGAAGCCGGGCTTGATTTCACCCTTAGCCATCTCATTAGGCTGTATCGGCCCTTTTATTATCGAGGCTTTATAACTTTGCGATGTTGATCCACTAGGCCTTTTGTTGTCGATGAAGAAGAAGATGGGGATAGAGGGTGGAAGAGTCAATTCGTCCGAGTAAGGACTGCCGATATTATCCCCGTGGAGTTCCTACCATTTTTTGAGGAATGGAATGTCAGACGTAAATGGTACACATGTGTTTTTATCATTTCTACTCATGGTGGAGACGGATTCTGAAAAGATGCTTTCCCTTTCTTTTTTGCAGCAGTCCCATGGATGCCATACGAGGTCCCTGACCTGATAGATTGGGCTTGAAAAGTGGCATCCCGCTCGACCTACAATGAGCGCAAGTGGCGAAATCTGTCCAAGGGTAGATGGGAGGCAAAACACCACGGTACGTGCTGGGTGGTTTGCTTTATTTAAAAGGTACTTTCTTTTTTGTGTACTAACTCTGCCATCACATGAATTGGGGAATTTTCTAAGATGAGACCATGCCACCTCGGGGAGGATTAAGAATTGTCGGCTTCGGAACCGAGGAATAATAGCAAATGGAAGGAACCCTAGTATGAAGAAGGTGCTCATAGCGAGACAAGACCTGACCGGAGGCCCAGAGGAGATGTCTTGGCTGAGCTTGTAGCACCCGAGGCTTTTGGCCTTAGGAAAATAACTCCTCCTTTGCCGCCATCTTCTCTTCCCGTCGAAGGTACTTCGAGGGACAAGGATTTTCGACAGTCGTCTTCGTTCCCTTTCGAATGTACTTCGAGGGGTATTCGAGATCAGGGATCGCCTAATTCAAGCGAGGTGTCGAACGATCAAATTCCTATTGGTAGCGGTTTCGCTGGGGCCGATGAGACCAGGCCGGTAGGTGTGCGTTAGACGTTTTAGGAGGCTCAACTGCTCTTTTCGATGGTGAGTTTGGCCAATTGGTTTTCAGTTTTGCACTTTAATTTCCTTATTGAGCTCCTTTTTCGTAGGCCTTCGACAAGCTTAAGTTCGACCTAATTCGCCGCGAAGCCAGGTTACGAAAAGCCTTGGAGGGGGAGAAATCCCTCAGGCTTCTTTATGTCAAAAGGGGAGATGAGTTGGTATACCTGTGGTACGAGGCAAATCGGAGCCTGAACTACGAAAGCCACCTTGAGAAACAGGTAACCTTTGCTCCGAGGGAATGCATGCTTATTCTTCTATCTTTAGAGATTAATATTGTGGTACTTCAGTTGCAGAGCAAGACTGATGATCTAGAATGCCTTTGGGGCTAGGTTGGCCAGGACAAGTATGAATGTAACGGGATAAAGGCTCAGATAGATGCCTATATGCAACCAAAAAGAATGCTTTGCCCAAGGTTTCTGCCCTTGAGGTACAACTCTGTAATGCTCGTGAAAACAGCTCAGTTCAAATGAGCAGGATTGCAAGGCTCGAGTTCGATTTTTTGGAGATGAAGGCCAAGGTCGTGGATGCCCGGGCAGAAGCTGGAGATGTTCGGATTAAGGCCGACAAGAAAATGACCATCTATTTAAAAGTTGCAACTGATGCTTGAGCTAAGCTGAGAGGGGCTTCAGATCGGGAGAGCAGAAGCAATGAGTGTGCCCAGAGCAAATCCCGAAGGGAAACCCTCGAAGAGATTCATGCTAGGGGCTTCAATCTCTCGGAAGAGATAGCGCGGGCCAAAGCGGATGAATACAACGCCAAATTCCTTGTGTCAGGTGTCGAAGTTAATGGAGAAGAGGCCGATGGGGCCGGAGTCCCCGAGGGGAAAATAGACTAGGCTTTTTTCTTTTTGATTCTTTGTACAGTGTCCTTAGAGAACTTTTGTGAATGTAGCCTTGCATTGTTTCATATATGCATATATAAAGAAAACTTTCGCTTTTCTCCTTTCGTGAATTTTCATTTGCTTGAGTATGTCTTTCTTTGTTTTGAATTTATATGTTCATTGATGATTGGCCAGATTAATTGAACTTTGAAGTAAAAACCCTTAGGTTTGCAAATCCCCTAGGTTTGCAAATTGGCCCTGAGGCTTGTTGGGATGGATCGTAGGCTCTTACGTATTTGCCCTTAGGCGCTTTTAATTAACTATTTCGGGCTTAATCTTCGAGTCAAATTTCAACTCGAGCTCATTGACCCTCAAGTTTTTGATTTTTAAAATGGCTCTTAGGCTCTTTCTTGTTTGGTCGGTATGACCTTTAATTTTAAGCTGGTGACAATGGATCTTATGCATTGGGTCGGTATGACCTTTAATTAAAAGATGACGATAGTGGCTCTTACGCATTGGGTCGGTACAACCTTTAATTTTAAGCTGGCGACACTGGCTCTTACGCATTGGGTCGGTACGACCTTTAATTTTAAGCAGGCGATAGTGGCTCTCACGCATTGGGTCGGTGCGACCTCATATGTAGGCTTTATTTTCCCTCGCTAAAGACTTTTTGAAGTTTTTGTGTTCGTCCGACTCTTTGATGGTTCGATAAGAACCTCGATTGTGAGCCGTTATGTAGCGATAAATGAGCACCTCGAGAGGTTTCGCTCGATGGATGAATTGTTTCAAAGCCTATTGTTTGGAGCTGATATTATCGAAGCTCTTTTGCTTATACTGAGGGTAGCATGATTAGCCGGTTCTTTTCAAAGTTTTTTTAATTGAAGGCTTGTGACTTTAGAGCGACGGTCGGGCATCCTTGAGTCACATTAGTTTGGATGGTACAGCCTTGTGACCGTAGTCATTATATTTGGCCGGAGCCTTTTAGTCCCCGAGTGAAGTAGTTTTGACATCTATATCGAGGGTATGCCTTTTTAGGGGTCTTATAATTTCGGATATATAGCCTTAACTTTATGATCAGGATTATGCCTTTTGCAAGGTCTTGAAAATTTTAACATGCCTTACCTGAGGTCTTATAGATAAGTTACTTGGTACAAGTATGGTTCATGCCTTGCTTGAGGTCTTACTGATAGGTTTCTTGGTACAGGTATGGTTCATGCCTTGCTTGAGGCCTTACAGTTTTGGTGTTGCCTCATGGAGGTCTTATATTGTTGATAATTCCTCATGAAGGTCTTACATTTTCTAGTATTTCTGCATGGAGGGCTTCCGGACTCGAGGTTGCCTGCTTGGGGTCTTACAGCCTTGAGTTTCTGATAGCTCGATGGGATTATAGTCGACGACAGTCCCCAAGACGTCGAAAGTGTATTGGATCTGGATCCATTTTTTGTAAACTTGATGGTGCCTCGTTAAGGGATTATGAGTTCGAAGTTTCCGACCTAGAGGTCATATGGCTTTAAGTTTTTGATGGCAGTCCCCAAGTGTTCGGGAGATGATGCCAGTACCCAAATGTTCGGGAGGTTATTTGGCTTTGGAGCCATTTCTCGTAAAAGTAGCATACTTCTTTGAAGCGCAAAGCATTTTGGTGGTAAAATATACTCCTTTGATTACTTGGTACAAGTACACATGTTTTTGCCGTCAAGGGCTTAATTATTCTATGCGGACACGGTTGATTCGACCGTTTGGCCCGATACATCATTTTCCTGTCGAGACCCTTTTTGGCTCATCTTGACTTCTTCGAGAAGGTGATCTTCCGGGGGGACGCTCCCCAGTGTTCGAGGCCACTTTGATGGCACCGACATGTTCCTTTATGAAAGAATCTGCCAACATGGCAAATGAGTCTATCGAATTTGGAGCGAGGTTGTGATACCACATTATGGCCCTTTTTGAAAGTGTTTCTCTGAACTTTTTGAGCAGGACGAATTCAATCTCGTCATCCCTCAGGTTGTTGCCCTTCACTGCACAAGTGTAGGCAGTGACATGTTCGTTGAGGTTTGAGGTTCCGTTGTACTTCACAAGATTGGGCATTTTGAATTTCTTCGGGATGGGTTTTGGAGCGGCATTCTGTGGGAATGGCTTTTGCACGAAATTCTTTGAATCAACACCTTTCAGGATCAGGGGTACGCCCGGAATCTAATCGACCCTTGAATTGTAGGTCTCCACCTTTTTGTCATTGGCTTCTATCATCTTTTTGCCTGACTCAATCCTCTTTGTGAGGTCCTCGAGAATCTTCATAATAGCGGGGTCAGCTGCTGACCCGTTGTTGCTAGAACTTTCTACTACCTGTTCTTCTAGAGGAGCCGTTTCTAGAGCTACAATGCTCGGAGTTTTTTGGTGGCTTTGTAGTTGAGCAATCGCTAGTTGTTGTGCCTATAATATCTCAAAAATAACGTGAAGGCTAACCTCCTGTTCCTCTCGAGTTGGGCTTTTCTGAGCTTCTTATTGGTCTCGTTGGCATATGCTCCTGTTAGTGTGGGAGCTTATATCGATGTGTTGGGCATCATGTGAGACCACATTTGCGGGGATTGGCTCTAGTGAATCCTCAGGGCTTTGCAGTGGTACACCGATACCTGGAACAACTACACCATTCTCTCCATGGTCCTCAAGACCTTTGTTTTCATATGCATTCACTGAGTTAGACATTTTGACTTATCAAAGATTCTCGGACAAGAAAAAGTGTGAATGATAACTTGCATTATGTAGTAACCAGTAATAAGAAAGAAATCTCTATTATTTTTAGCCCCACGGTGGGTGCCAAACTATTTACCTTGAAATGGTAATTACAATTAGATTTGATTTTGTGGTTCTAAAAATATGTGATATTTTTTTATGCTAGTTTTTAGGCAATAGATGCTAAGTATGAGACTAGGAAATAAGATAAGAACTTAAAAGCAGGATGTTTAAGCAATCCGAGTGGCTGAGAATCGGGGCCTCGAGCCAGGTTGTACGGGGACTCGAGGTCGAGCTTGATACTAAGCTACGGAAAATCGATGAAGGACTAACAGTTTTGAGAACTTTGATGAGGGCTCTATATGATCAATAATGAGCAATAAATGAAGAACAATTAATAGAATACAATAAATGTAAGCAATAAATGTAAATAATAGAATCAAGGGAGAATGTGTTAAAGTTAGAGAGCAGAGAATGTTCTGGTATTCAATGTTGTATGTATTTCTTACTAAATGATAATGGTCCCCTTTTTATATGAGGGGGAATCCCAACATAGTACTAATGCATTTATTACAAAGATACTTGGCAGGTACAACCATTTAATCCCACGATACGGGCTCGTACTAGCCTAATAGACTTAGTCAGTCTTAGTCATGTGCCTTGGGAACTTCCCGCTTTTCCATCATAACTACCCATCTCACTGCCCTGAGGTCCTATGTTGATAACCCCTCGGGGTTAAACCTCAGCCCTTGTCTTGAGCCTTTGCAGACATGCGTACGAAGCGTCATAATGACCAAAAATTGGACCCTATGATTATTACCGTATACAATGATGCTTGGTCCTCTGCGAAATAAGATAAAGCTTAGTCTTGTATAAGATTAGGGGAGTGTTTAGACCCAACTGAGTAGAGGATAGTGCTAAGTCTTGAATAGCGTAATGGAGATAGCATTTGGCCTTATGTAGGAAAAGGCAGTGCTTAGCCTCATGTAAGAAGAGGAGATAGTGCTTAGTCTCATGAAAATAAGGGAGGCAGTGTTTAGCCTCATGCCGGAAGAGGAGACAATGCTTAGTCTCAATGCAAGGAAAGGTAGTACTTAGCCTTATGCATTTAGGGAGGCAATGCTTAGCCTCATGTAGGAAGAGGAGACAATGCTTAGTCTCGATGCAAGGAACGGCAGTGCTTAGCTTTATGCAATTAGGGAGGCAATGCTTAGCCTCATGTGGGAAGAGGAGACAATGCTTAGTCTTGATGCAAGGAAAGGCAGTACTTAGCCTTATGCAATTAGGGAGGCAATGCTTAGCCTCATGCTGGAGGAGGAGACAATGCTTAGTCTCATGCTGGGAAAGGCAGTGCTTATCCATGCAATTAGGGAGGCAATACTTAGCCTCATTCAAGGAGGAGACAATGCTTAGTCTCGTGCGAAGAGGAGACAATGCTTAGTCTCATGCGGGGAAAGACAATGCTTAGCCTCATGCAAGGAGGAGACAATGATTAGTCACATGTGAATAGGAGACAAAGCTTAGTTTCATGCGGGGAAAGGCAGTTCTTAACCTTATGCAATTAGGGAGGCAATATATGCTTATCCTCATGCAAGGAGGAAACAATACTTAGTCTCATGCGAAGAGGAGAAAATGCTTAGTCTCATGCGGGGAAAGGTAGTGCACAACCTTATGCAATTAGTGAGGAAATGCTTAGCCTCATGCTCAGTTTCATGCAAAGAGGAGACGATGCTTAGTCTCATGCGAAGAGGAGACAATGCTTCGTCTCATGTAGGGAAAATGTAGTGCTTAGCCATATGCAATTTGGGAGGCAATGCGTAGCCTCATGCAAGGAGGAGACAACACTTAGTCTTATGCGAAGAAGACACAATGCTTAGTCTCACGCGGGGAAAGGCAGTGCTTGGCCTTATGCAATTGGGGAGGCAATGCTTAGCCTCATGCAAAGAATAAGAGACAAATGAAAAAGTAAAGTATTTCTTAGCTGAAGATGTTCGTGCTAGATAATTTGTTGTCTTGAAAGCAGTGTCTTGATGTATCTGTGAGTATCGTTGTCTTATTGTACTTGCATTCAAAGAAAAATTGTGAGTTCTGTGGGGGAAGGTTGGTTCGCGCTTTTGTCTTATGCCTTGCATGTGCTCCTGTCTTTAGATCCTTCCTAGGTAACATCTGGCTGCCATATAAATAAAATTTTCGAAAAATATGCCATTGATAAATATAATTGTCTTTTAAAACATAGTGATATGCGTTATCAAGTAAGTTAGATGAACCGGTGATTGTGACATATTTTAGAGACTTCAAGACCTTTTGCTTTAGAATTTTGAGGGTCCTACTAAAAATTCTACCCCAGTTTGAAAGCAATTTTCTGACTGTTCTGCGTATGACGAAATTGACTGGACTCGCTTCAGAATTTTGAGGGCCCTCAAATATCTGCCCTAGTTTCTGACCATGGCAAAATGAATATTTTATTAAAATGTGACCGAACCTACAGGGGTGCCTATGTATCCCCTCTTAAACGGGAATCAGGTCAAGTGTTGTTCAGTTACATCAAGTGAAGAAATGTAAAAAATCCTAAACATAGTATCTCTTGACTGCGTCGGAGTTGATAGGTTTTGGCCAAATCTCTCCGTCTATTTCTGCACGTATGAGTACTCCTCCTGTTAGTACTTGATGAACCATGTAAGGACCTTGCCAGTTGGGTGAAAACTTCCCTTTGGCTTCATCCTGATGTGGGAAGATTCACTTTAGTACTAACTGATCTTGTGTGAATTTCCTTGGTCTGACCTTTTTGTTGAAAACTCTTGTCATTCTGTTCTGGTAGAGTTGACCGTGACATATTGCGTTCATTCTTTTCCATCAATGAGGACCAGTTGTTCATAGTGGTTTTGTATCCACTCTGCATCGCTGAGCTCGACTTATTTTTTGATTCTTAGAATAATAACTTTGTATTATAAAAATATAAATTTACTTTGTACGAATATAGGCCATTATTGCAAAATTAGATAAATAGCTTAAAAATGCTAATATAATTATATGAAAAGAAATAAAATATTTGAAACATATGTTATTAGTGCAAAATAATAATTTTAAGTAGCTAAGTCATCACAAAATAATTTAAAGGGATAGTTACTAAATTTTATATAATTTAAATGCAAGAAAAATAATTTAAAGCTCTAAAAACTATGGAAGTCTATGGAAAATGTTGGTATAGGTTTGTAAACTAAATAATAATATAAAATACTATTTTGAAAGTATATATATTTTGCAAAATATGAGGGCAAAATTGTGTATCAATAGTCAATTTGAAGTAATTTGAAGAAATTGCGAGAATATTAAAGCCAAAACGGAAGAATTTGGAGGGAGTATGACTTTGGCGTCCAGTTTGGAGCCTAGCTCTTTTCAAAACTCCAAGGGCTGCAGAGCACAAAAGTAAAAAATTTAGGCGCCAAGATTGGTGATAGGCACCTCCCATGGCGCCATTGGCAGCACATTACAAAGTTAGGCACCCAGCTTGGCGCCAGACACCTCCCATGGCGCCTTAGT
The DNA here is from genome assembly GCF_000393655.2 of Nicotiana sylvestris. Lineage (NCBI taxonomy): Eukaryota > Viridiplantae > Streptophyta > Magnoliopsida > Solanales > Solanaceae > Nicotiana > Nicotiana sylvestris. The sequence goes on along the minus strand of NW_027184356.1, from coordinate 4,791 downwards.
GGGAATTTTGTCCTAGTTCGATTGGGACTTGGTGGTTTTGACCCTATATGCTCCCAACTTGTATCAAAGGGGTTTTAAACTTACTTTTTGGTGGTTGGACATTATTTGGAGGCTAGAACATCACGTGGAACAACTTTCAGAGGAGAAAAATCATAGAGTTCTTCATTACTTTATATTTTCTTTGTAATTTATTTATGCAAAATACTTGGATATTTTTACTATTAATGTGAGTGGCTAAGAACTCTTTTTCTAGTGTGGTAATTGTCATGAATATTAATTACATCATTGTTAATTCGAATTATAATCTTCTGGTTGTTTCTTTAATTCTAATTTTAACTTGTGAATTGTTATAGCTACCGATTAACCAAACTATCTTTGCTATACTTGGAAAAGTCATATTTAGATTAGACTAAAATTAAAGAGAGCTTATTTATGAACCCGTGGCTCTGAAATTGTTTTTGTCACGCCCCAAACCTGGGGGGCAAGACTGGCACCAAGTGCCTCACCTATCCTTGCGTACCAACTTGCAACTATGAGACTCTGAATATATGATGTCATACTTTGTCCATGGGCCACATTGCAAGATAACTGTGAATGCTGACTAAATGTCAATATATAACTGGACCAACAAGACCGTCATAACTATTACAGCTGACAAACCAACTATATATACATACAAGGCCTGCAAGCCCAACATATTGCACTAACTGACTGGATATATCTACAACCCTCTACTAATGGATATACTGTGATTGGAACAGCTTCCCGACCTACTCATAACATATACACATATATATACAAGATGTACATAAGGCTTTAGACCCGAAAACTCCGAAAGGCATGGAGCTTACCGACCAAGTTGAACTCGGGCAACACTTATTGAGGAGGCCAACCCGTCTGTTTGTCTGACCTGCACACATGAAATGCAGTGCCCCAAAAAAAGGGGTGTCAGTACGAAATAATGTACTGAGTATGTAAGATAATATACTGAAAGCTGAAATTGAACTGATAATATAATAACTGCAAGTAGCTGGAAGTCAAAGATAATCTGAAGATGTGCTTACCTACTGATACTGACTCAACTCTCTCAATATAGAAAGTAAAATAGTTGTCCGGCCTTATAAGGCTCGGTATACATATAACTGCTCTGCCGTAGTGGGCTCGGTCATAAGCGCTCGACCATACTAGGCTCTGTATCTCAACCAATTGGGATTGCTCATAGGCGCTCGACCACAGTAGGCTTGGTATATAACTTACTATCTGATTAGAGGTTGCCCAATAGGGGCCTGACCATCAATTATAGCTCGATGGTAATGAAAATACTTTTAATATTGTATATACGTAAATTCTCTGCTCTCTTGACTGGAAGAAGGAAATACTCAACTGAATATGAAGTCCTGATAAGGAGAATATTATAACTTACAAAACTAGGAAAATATACGCAATTTGCGAGACTAGAAAAATATACGTAAATTCTGGAATATGAATTTTTCCTTATGCCTCATTATCAAACTTGTATAGTGACGAGATCATGCCAAAATGAAGGAAGATCTTAGCCTTAACATACATGTTCCTTGAATTATTTGCACGAAATGAAGCTTCTGCTTCTTTAATGCTTGTGAACGAAATATTGCTGCCTTTGACACTTGAACAAAATTAATTTAGAAGGCAAAGTTTTGTTGCAAGCCTTTAAGATGAAAGTGATTTGGAGTTTGAATTTTAGAAAACAAAGTTCTATTGCAATGCCTTTAAAATGTGAGTGATTTTGTAATTTGAATTTTTTGAAATCAAAATTCTATTCCTAAGACTTTAAATGTAAAGTCTTTTAAAATGGAATGGATTAGAAAGACTTGGATAAAGTCTTGGAAAGAATGGAAGGAACTTGTTATCTATTTGATACCTAATCAAGGAATGACTTAGTCATTTCTTGATAATGTGGCTAGTTGCCACGTGGGGTGGTGGGATGATTATTATATTTTTATCCACTTATTAGTTAATCGGGTAATGTCCCATTACTGGGTAATTAACCAATTACCCAAAAAATTGAGAATTATTCTCACTTACTTAAAATATTACTCACTTTTCACATACCTTATACACCTTTCTAGCATGACCATGTAGTACCTTGCATGTCACTAGTCCATAAATACCGGGTATTTTAGCTCGGACCGTATTTTACCCCAATATGCCAAACTTGGACGAAAATTCATTTTCTTTGACTTGCTTCCCCTTTCACCTTTACGAACTTATTCATCACTTATGAAATAGCATAATCCTTATAATCTCCAAATAATCTTTTACTTGGACTGATGTCAATTACCTTATGACAAATCCAACGTACAATACTACAGGGTGCAACATCATCGTAACTTAATATTGCAAAGCATAATATCACCGTAATGTAATACTGCTAGGTGCAACACTGTCGTAACTTAATACTGCAAAGCGTAATATCACCGTAATATAATATAGCAGGATGTAATATTATCATAATATACTACTGCAGAGGGTAACATTATCGTAATATATTACTGCGGAGCATAACATCGACGTAATACTGCAGGGCTTAACATTATTCCCCCTCTAGAACATTCGTCCTCAAATGTTGACTGACGCACTTATTATTTTCATAACTTATATCTTCCGAATACTTTAGAACTTCCCTTGCCATCTAGGCGACTGTTCTGTGAATGAGTCCAAAGTTTAGGGCATTCCCCCCTTAGGCCTCCTTCTCACACCACAACTTGTAGTCGGAATCCTTCCAATCTCGTAACTATTACTACCTTTCATCATGTAGCCTATACAATTTTGACCATGTAAGTGTGCCCAATCTCTAGGAGATCTTGATAAGATGTCCCTTTGGGCATATATGAGTATATTGAAGTTTTTCGCTCGGCACTTTGTTGAATTCACGAATATTGCTATATCTCATCGCATTGGTCCGTTTAGCCATCCGTATGAATTTATTGCCATAACGTTTACTTTAATTTATCGTTGCTGAGGTCTGCTAGCAAATCCCAGCTTACTCTCACTGCTTATTCCATATGTATAAATTTAAGTCCTTTAATGCTTCCTCATTACTACTCATCTTTAGAATGACGACCCAATCTCATCTCATACTTTGTGTCTTTTGTCCATCTATTGTTGATTAACCTCAATATTGATCTACAATATACCACTGATAACTTGAAACTTCTTAAGTAATACTTTGCCCCTAAGGCTTACGTTACCTCAAGGAATATTCAAAGTGATTCCCATAATCGTATTTCATAGTGTCTCGATGTGATTCACCTTATGGGGGTATTCTAATTTTGTGCCGCCAGCGAAATCTTTTCTCCTTCTCTTCTCTTTTTTTTCAAGTCATTATTCAAACGAAGGCCCAAACGTCATCCTGTATCTGTCACAATTATACCCTCATTTTACTACCAGGTCAACATTTCATTCCTTCTAAATTCTATTAATCTTAGACTCCTTTGAGTTCATTACAGCTATAGAGAGCTTTGCATAACATAGAGAAACTGTATGCTCTTCTTGTTTTCATGGGCTTAATCCTAAAGACTTATCCATTCTCGTTGCCTTTTCACTTGCCTTTCCTCATCCTTACTCATGCTTCCTTAAAACTTTATCGCTCTACCATACTTTAGCTTGCGACCTATACATATCCATTTATAAACTTTCCTTCAACTTGCTTGCACCAAATATTTTCTTATGTTATTCTAGAACGTCAAGAGAGACATCACATCGTCTCCAGCTTTTCTCTATTCTCTTAACTAGATCTCTCAGTACTTAGAACTATAGGTTGGAAGATATGCCGCCGATGATGCCGCTATCATTCCCGGTTATTGGATCCCCGTGCTTATAGCCTTCTATCCGAAGTATGGACTATTGTTGCGACCAAAACACTCACGCAAGTGTACGGGATCGACAAGTAATATAGTAGTAAGTAAAGTATCGTTCCCACGAGGAATTGTGATCAACTTCTTGACTGATGTAGACTCAAACAATTATCAATTCAAGCTAAATTATCTCAAAATATATAAAGAACCAATTTACAACTTACTTAGTAATTGCACAATAATTCAACAAAAAATTACTACACCAATTTCACAATTTTTTATAACAATTTGGGTAAAAATATTCCAGGGTCATGGACTTGCTAGAGATCATGCTACTATTTTAGCTTAAGATTGATTTATCGAATTACCCGGGTTATTGATTATAGGGTTAATAATACTCATAAGAATCTGTCGAGTCCTTATGCACCTATTCAAGTTAAATTAATACCTATATGTCTATGGTATTAATATTAACTCAAATGCATTTACAACTCCTATTTTTCAACCAAGCAAGGCAATTACGTATATGTCTATCTTAATTGCGAATCTTTCACCCGATGCCCAGGATTCGGATCTTGCTCTATTTGATTCTATATGCAACCAAGAATTTCCTTTTTCAAGTTTAATTCAAGATTCGTAAATAGTATTTCACTGTTAGCTACACAGTAAAATAATTAAAAGTAGAATCAAATAAAAAACCAATAACAATAAATTCAAGATCTTCAATCTAAGCTTCAAATAACATAATTATCTAACATCCATGACCCAAGAATACTAGAGTTTTTAGCTACTCATAATCATACAAAAATCACAATAAAAGTTTTAAACATAATATTAACAAACAAATAGAAGAAAGTTTAGAAGAACTCTTTGAATCCTTGCTTCAAGATTGTAATACCTTCTTTTGTTCACTTCAAGATTGAGTATTCTCTTCACTTTCTCTCTCTAAAATTAT